>NC_134365.1:159691803-159994833 GCF_035582795.1 Mycteria americana | reverse complement strand
TCTGGTTTTGCCTTGCCTTGCCTCGCGTTGCCTTGCCTCACTTTGCCTCGCTCTTGCCTTCTGTCTTGCTGATGTCTAACAGCACTGACATTTACTGTCTGTAAAATCACATCTGTTCAAGTGACTGTTGTTCATCCTTCCTGATCGTGAGGTTCCTCGGTTCTTTGTACAGATCAGTCTTTGCTGCTTACTTTACAACCTCTGCCTGTAGGAAAATTCACTCCAGATCTGCTTGGCATAAAGTGCTACTGTTTAAGTGTCAGTGTGACAGACGAGGTGGGAGGCCAAATGCTATCCTCATTTATGATTGTGAGAACAGAATCAATCTCTCTAATTCCAATGTGGGACACACAAAATCCCTACAAATAAACTTAACTTAGAATGCAGTAACAAAATCTGTAAGATGATATATTAGTTTCTTCTTTATTATACTTTAATTTCACAAGGGAAAAGGGTCATATCTGAAAGGCAAAGAATAATATATAAATCCTATATATATTTTAATAGTAGCTTTTGGTTTATTTTTATATAGTTTGAAAGCTAAAAAAGCCTCTGTTTCTTGTTTTGTATCATGTAACATGTATGTTTAAATTTTGCAATATATGTATATAGTTTATAGCTTGCTTTCTTTGGCTCCCAAAGTAACGACACCAGTGTTGTTTGTCATTTACTTTGATGTTTTCTTACTTTCTTCCTTTCCTTCCTTCTTTCTTTCTTTCTTTCTTTCTTTCTTTGGTTTGGTTTGGTTTGGTTTGATTTGGTCTGGTTTAGTTTATTTACTTGCTTCCCAGGAAAACCTATCTGGGGGTTTCTCTCAAGTGCAAGAGAAGACTGACTTGGGCTCTACTATGACATAATGACCCCACAGGTTCCATTTGGGGTAAACCGTCTTAACTGAAGACAATCCATTACAAACTCTTGCTAACTGCCTTTTAAGCTTTCAAGAGTCTGTCTTAAATTGCTCAGTCCCAAAAGAGAAGGCCAGAAGTTCATAAAATCTTACAAACTCTGCCAAACTCTGCAGTGCTTTATACCCACAGCAAGTCTGGGAAGATGACTTTTTTTCATTTGCCATTTGCAGTATGGAAGGAAAATTTAATTTCCCCCCACAGCTCTTTTGTCAATTTCACTACATTAAAATTATATTCGCTTCCCAAAACTGTTATGCCTGAATCACATAATGGTGATGAAAACTGCAAGATAGAGCTGAAAGCTACTGTACCTCTTGGTTTGGAATTGACCTAAATATTACCCACATGATTACTGGCACTCAAAACACAACAAAGTTTCTCTTCACAGAGAATTAAGGTCAAGTACATCTAAAAAAAAAAGAAAAGTTTAATGCAATAATTGAGTGCAACAACGCTAAAATCACATATTTCTGGTATTTAAGTTCTTCAACTTCTTAAAGTTACAAAGTCTCCAAATGGAAGACAGAAGTCTTGGTAAGACAGGAGGCAAATATGTAATGGAAAAAGACAAATATACTTAGAAAATAAAAGAAAGGATTGAATGAGTTGTCATTCAATATATATGAAAAGCACTGTATAAACATATAATACTAGTTTGCAGTCTAAAATGAGCTAAATGGACCCATATTACCATTCTTACTTGTAGACATGGAACTGAGGCAAAGAGAGATTTTGGCTTCAAGTTGGAAAAATATTTGAAAATGCTCTTAACTTAAAACATACTATGTAAACATGACAGATTAGATTGGATTAAATATGGTAAAGGTTAGGAATATGCCTTGAGCACAGAACATTCTTGAAGGCTCTTGAAAGGGGATTACTTATTTAGCTCTTACTCTTGGCACCCACCTCCAGTGCAAACTAATATTGTAGGCACTCAAAACTCATCTTCCTGTACTGCAGAATAGCCTTGAAGAGGTTAGCAATCAGAGGTCCTTCATTTGTAGTCTTTACATTCCTATAGGTATTTAGGAGTTCTTCTCAGAACATGGTCAAAATTGTTTCAAATGCTTCAGCTTCTCTTCACCTGATCTCCACCATCTTCTCATAAAACAAACAATGACTTGATTTTGTTCCCTCATGCCTCATGCATAAGCCCCCTCAGAAATCTTTATAGGATAGAAGTTCCATTTCAACTCATATATGACCAAAATGGCAAGAGTATATGACAGAGGTTTGTAATCCAGGTCTTCTCTCATGCGGACATTTGTTCTTCTGTAGAGTCAACCCTGTTGTTAGTCAATGTATATTTAGTTATTTGCTCCATAATGGAACACCTTCAAGACCACTCACTGTGGCAGAGGAAGTTATGGGCTTGAGAAAAAGTCAAATTTCTTCAAGTAGAAGAAGAATCTGAACCCTACACACTCAGTAGAGCAGTCTAAAACCTGAACTAAAAGGCATTGAAAGAAGCAGCAACAGCCTATACTGTATTCAATTTTTCAAAGGAAATATCAGTACTGTTTAACTACATACACACACACACTTTCTAAATGAAGTTATTAAATAACTGTCCAACACCGCACTTAGAGCTATGAATCCAAGTGAGGACACTCATGCTACCCAACAAAAAGTGTTGAATACTCTTCAGTATTTCTTTCTTCTTTATCTACTTTATGTAGTAGTGCACTCATTGTTTTGGGCTGTAACAGTCATTTACAAGATTCTTCGTTCATTCCGGTAGGAGTCATCAGAAGATATGTTATAACTCCTTGAACTGTGCTGTTCTACTGAGCTGGTGCTGCAAGAAGGAGAATAATATCTGCCTGCATCAATGAAAAAACTTATACTAACCTTGTTTTTGTAAACCAACTTTTCAGATGTGAGCATCTTCCTATGCATTGCACAGGAAGGCAAGGAACTAACTTGGGTTCTGAGAATTCCCCTGGGAGCTCCATTCTAAAGCTAAGTATTCCAAGTAGCAATGCTAAAATGTCAATGGCAGAGCCATCCATATACTAAAGAAACAAAATATTTGGTAAATGAAACTTTTTTTGAAGGTTACATATATTTTTCTAGCCTGGTAAGTGGTAATAAAATAATACTCATTTCTATACTTACCCTTGTTCTTCTACACTCTGTCTCTTAGTGACCAACACTAAGTGTTCAGAGCCACAGAACATCTACTGACGAGAAAAGGGACAATACGTCCACCTTGATACTCACCTTCAGCACTCTACATTTCCTCCCATGCTTTTCATCCATATTGCCATTTTCTGCCTCCAAACCTCAAACCCAGTCTGTTGTCCAGTCCTAGGGTTCTCATCTTCTTTCCAGACCCACACAATGCCTGTCCCTACCTCCACTTATGCATGACAGTTCAAAAAATATTTCAGATACCCAAATATTGATTTTGAGAACTCTTTTAAATGCTCTAAGAAGCATCTGTAAGAGGTTGCCAGGTAGACACAGGATGATATGTGGGATATCAACGATCCTTTAGAAATGCAGCTGGAGACCAGGTGAAATATACATGAATGTGCCTACTTAATGCTCTATGCAGGCATTTTAGAATTGCTCTCCATATATTCTGTCATCATATAAATCGAATATCTCTGGATAGACTAATTTCACACAACTACTAGTTTACTTGCACAGCTACTATTTTACATGCTCTTAGGGGAGAAAAATTTAGTACCACACATCTGTCCCCTTGAAAAGTTTGTGCATACCTATGCGTGTTATATACACCTGCATACAGGCTTGATTAAGGGAACCGCTGTCTGTATGAGCCATACAATGTAAAATTTAGCATAACTTAACATAATCAAGGTTCGAGAGAAACTTTTCATTCTTTATGTGTAAGTTGACATCCATAGTTCTACACCTATCACCAAAGCTGATCATTCATCTTAAGGAAGTGTTACTGTTTGATTATGTTTCTTTTATGCTGTTTTTATTAATTTGCTATCAGCCTTTTTTGAGTAATAACTTTTATGGAAGTTAGCCCAGAGTTAAAGATTCACATTCAGATGAGAATGCCGGTATGCCTCTGTGATTTGATCAGCTAAAAGATACTTTTTTCCACTCTTTTGCAAACAGTTGAAATTGTGCTTTCTGCTTGTAAAAGTGCTACTAATTTTTTAATGGCATGAATAATGATCTTTCTGAGTTACAAAGCCAAGCCCCATACAGACTGGTATAATTGATGATTCTGTGTTTTCAGACACAAAAAAAGAATCTGCTTTGTTAGGTTGTTGATAAATCAGAGGTTTTGTTTTTATCTCAGTCTATTGTTCAGCATATACAATAGGCAGAATAGAATGAGTTAAATATGTGATGTTTTTATTTGCTTGCCATTGTTGCTTACAGAACATTTATAACAAGCTCTTTGGGACTCCTTGTAATGGTGGGGAAACAATTTGTTTTGGGAATTAATTTGTTGAATAGGAAATGTTTCCACTTTGCTTTCCAAGCTATAATGACGTGACTGAATTCGGAAGTGCCCTTGAGAATCTGCAATGTAGAATGGTATATACACAACACATTTATTCTATACAGTGCCAAGGAAGCTACTAACAACAAATAAATACATGCTGTTTTTCTTAATGTAATAACTGGTACTGATTTTTATTTCATTTTCTCATTTTATTTCACCTCTGATATACCATTTGCAGTAACTCGCCGAGGTCTCAAGTCACCACAGAATTTAAGCATGCGCTGGGTTTTTAGCACAATGAATACAACTCCGCCTGTTTAGGCTGATGATGCTCTGAGGTGCTACTCAGTGTTATGCTTTGCATTTCCTATCAGCCCTTGAATCTTCCTGATTCTTTAAATCAGTCTATTAATTCTGGTTTCTGAGAGCTCAGGTCCTATCTCATGGACAATTAGTGACTGGTGATAAAGAAAACCCAGTCATTCTCCTTTACTTCTGTCACCTACTGCATTAATAAGCCAAATTATAGCTTGAACTGAAGAAAATCAAATAACACTTTCTATTTTTGTAGGGGACTGCTGTGTGCTTTAGTTTTCTGAACATCTAACCTATATAGTCCTTGTTAAGTACTAAGTATCAATGCTGAGTCAGTTAATGAAATAGTTGTAAGTATCTAAATACATGATAAATATTAATGATCTGCTTATATTTTTAAGCAGAAGACAAAACATTTTCTACTTTGTGAACCTTTGAATTGTAAAACTGAGATGTATAAGTTCTTTAGCAAAAAATAAAAAAGTGACAAATGATCTTATCATTGATTTAAATTGAAGAAGTAAAGGAAAAACAGTGGTATAATTTAACTCACTTCTCCAAAATCTACATTCAGATATTTAGTCATCTAAAATTGCTAGAAAAAATCCTTCAATCAAAGGTCAGACTGCTAGTTGGGGGAAAAAAAAAAGCCATTATGAAGGAAACAATTTATTCAGAAAATTTAATGGTATCTTAAGGTCTGAAACATACAAAAAATAATAACTTCTACAAATAAAAAAAGTTTCATTTACAAATATTCACTTATCTGCTTCTTCCTTACCCTTGCCATCAACATTTCTATCCACAAGGAAAATAATATTGTAGTTTGTCTAGAAGAAAACGTGTAATACTTTAAAAACACCAAACTTAATTTCAAGATGTGGAAAAGAAAACATTTTCTATGCTATCATCCAATTGATACTGCTACTTCTGTTGAAGGCAGGCATTAGTTTAGAGAGAGACACATGGGGATATACCGCAGGTGCTTGATCCTGTCACAGGAAGATTCCTGAATTCCCACTGACATTGTCATTTTCTTTCAGGAGCACTGAAAGTCTCAATGGGCACAGTAGGCTCCATGGGATACCTGTCACTCTTGTGCTGTGGTGCATTTCAAGTTTCAGATGTCTGTATTTTCCATATTAGTAGTTTTTCATATAGGAGGGAGGTTACTGTATGTATTAGGCTACAGTCTGGCAACCCCCTAAGGTTCAGTCTAAGGGGGAAGGACTTGGCCTTGAGGCTATGCTCTGATGTTTATATCAAAGTGATGCTGACACATAACGAGAGCAAAAGGCAAGAAATTTACCAACAAATAGCTGCTTTGAAAGCAGCTTGTTTTGAATCCTGATGTCTTTGTTCTGCTCTGTTCAGCAAGCTGGCAAGTTGACATAGGGGGCGTTGCCTGGTACATTTTGTTCTTGGTACTTGTACACAGAACAGGACAGTAACTTGTCTTTGTTTGACTACATCTACATCTCTACTGATAGTTTCAGCCATAGTGCAAGCATTCATTATCCTAGCAACAATTTAATTCAAAAATATTGTCTCCAAAATTCCTATTAGTCTGGTCTTTCAAACATCATTACTAAATTAATCCAAATTACAAGAAAATAGAGATATAAACACAGCCTTTTTTTTTTTTTTACACATATAATTTTACTTACCTCTCTCCCATCTGCAACTTTCCAGTAATTAGTCATGGACTTAAAAGCAAAATAAACACATACAATTCCTGCATGTAGAATATTTTGCACATTATAAATAGCATATTTTAAATGCATTAAAATATTAATTTTTATTTTAGTTTTATGTTTCTTACATTATTACCAGAATGTCTCTTTTTATTTAATATAACCTCTTGGAACTTTGTTTTGAGAAAATATTAAATTGTTATCTTTCTAGGAAGATGATGTTGTTCTTGAAAGTAGGGTGTTTAACTGCTAATATCTGCCAGTACAATACCTAATAGCATTCAAAGAGGTTTAAGATGAGCAGTAACTGCTGAATTTATTCTGGACACCATACAGAGGTAGCAACAGGAAAAATATTGCTTCCTGAGACAGAAAGAAATTGCTTCTGACCTGTCTTAGCTCACCTCTGTAGACACGTGGACAAACAGAAGAATAGACATGGGTTTGCTCTCAGTGTTTCCTTTAGGAAAAATCCAGAATTTATCATAAAGATAGGCTTTCCCCACACTGTTTTTCTTTATCTCTCTTTCCAGCTCAGCACTGTCTTCAGTAGAACTGGCTTCTCTGAGCCAGCCTCATGTTCTGTCCAAAAGGAATCCAAATAATTCACATTTACTAATTATCACAGTGATGTAAGAGACAATGTGTGGATATTATTAAATATGCATATTAATAAATACTCAAATGTATGCTTTTCTATCTTTGTAGTCATATATATCTACACAGCTTAAGCAAATTGAACATACGCAAGCTCATGGGATCAGATAAGATGTCTCTGAAGTTGTGGAGGAAGTTGGCTGATGTCATTGTGTGTCTACTGTCTGCATCTTTGACAGGTCATAATAATCAGAGGAGCTTCCTAATGACTGAAAAAAGGAGACACCACATCCACCTTTGAGAACAGCAAGAAGGACTCTTTGGAGAGCTACAGGCTCATCAGCCTGAACTAGGTCCTTGGAAAAGTTATGGATAAAATCCACCTGGAAGCCATGTCCAGGCACATGAAGAACAAGATTGTGGTTGGGAATAGAGATCAAGGAATTACCAAGAACAAATCATGTCTGACCAATTTGTTTGCATTTTATGATGAGATTACTGGCTGCCTTCTGAAAGGGAGAGAAATGGATGTTATGTTGACTTTAACAGGGTCCTTCATGTGATCTTGCATAGAATTCTTACAGCTAAATTAGTGAGGTATGGATGGGAAAAATGGATCTGAAGGTGAGAGAAAAATTGGCTGGTCCTCCTGATTTTGTGATGTGATAGCACAAAGTCAGTTGTTAGTGACATTCCTCAGGCGTCTATACTGTAGTTAATATAGTTAAACATCTTAATGTCCTGTACAATGGGACTGAATGCACCAAGCCATACCAAACTCTGGGGAACTACTCTTCACTGAGATCTTGACAGGCTAGAAAATGGTCTGAAATAATCTCATAAAGTTCAACAAAAGCAAATGCAGTTTTCTGCTAGAGACAGGTGCAACAATACTGTATTTGGGTGCTAGTTGGGAAAAAAGAAAAAAAAAAGCAGCTCTGCAGAAAAGGACCAGTGTCCTGGTGGACAAGTTGACCATGACTCAGTGACATGTATTGGCAGAAAAAGCAGCCAGCTACACAGTGTATTACCAGGAGTGCAGCCAGCACTGGAAGGAAGTGGTGACCCCCACCCATGAAGAACTTGCAAGACTGCACCTGGAGTACCGTGTCCAGTTTTTTGTACCCCACTGCAAGAATGACATTAACATACTGGAGCAAGTCCAATAGAGGCCAGATTGTCAGCGGACTGAGGTACCTTTTACATGAAGACAGAATGAGGGAACTTGATTTATTCAAGCTTAAGAGCAGACTAAAGGGAGATTTTGCCAAGGTATACAGCTACCTAATAGAAGATATGAAAAAAGTAGAGAGAGACTGTTCTCAGAAGTGCCCAGTGCTAGGATAACTAGTAATTGACATAAATTGCAAGAAGGGAAATTCTGATTAGATAGTAAGACTTTTTTTTTTCCATTATGTCAAAGATTGGATCAATTTTGCCATAGAGGCTGTGAAGTCTCACGATGTGGAGTCACACTGGAGACTCTCCAAACCCCGCTTGACAAGGTTCTAAGATATCTGGTTTACACTGACCCTGCTTTCAGCAGGGTTTTGGACTAGATGGCCCTTAAAGGACCCTTCCAACCTGTTGCTCTGTGATTGTATATCTCCTGCACTACGAGAGTGCCAAGAAGCACCTAATAAGGATTAGGTTCCCCCTGAGAAAGATATTCTTTAAAATCATACAGACACATGATTCCAAGAGCTTTTATGTTGAAAAGGAAGTAATCATAAGTGTGTGGGCTAGTCTGAAAAGTGATCCAGAGCTGGACTGATAGAAGAGGTTCTTTGAAAGTCCTATCAAATTAGCTAAGCCAAAACATACATATTTTATATATTCTCAGTTGGAACAAAAAATCTGAACAGGTGTCTGACTGTGGGGGATTTTGGGGGTGAAGGCGGGAGAGAGGGAGGGAGGGAGGGAGGAAATGTTGGGAGTGGGACCAAAATATCCCAGTGCCAATGCCAAAAAAATTCAGCTGCTTATGGATATGAAGAAATACAGTCAAAGATTTGCACTGAGAACATACTTAATTATTCACTTCATTAGTTGAGCAAGAACAGAACTTAGCTGTCTGCCTCATTACTACCTTTCCTCTGATGAAGTCAGATGAAAAAAATCACTAAAATTAAGAGCCATGACTATGACTATGTAAAAGTATTTGATATTTTCTACTGAAATGAAGACACATTATAAAACATTTCCCAACTATATTTTAAAGCTATACAATGAACACAGTTTTAACTATATATTAAAGTTCAATGAATCTCAGCTAACTAATTAATAGGAAGAGTCCATAACAGGAATACAAATCTCTTTGTGTTTTAAAATGTTGTCCTATTTATATATTTTAACAGTATTTTTTCAGACAATAAATTCTTTAGGTCAGAATTGACAATTCGAATATGTATGTAGAAGCATAACTATGAGTGTTGGAATGATTTTCCTTTCCTGTATGACATGAACTCACAATAATCTTTTTTTTTTTTTCGAAAGATGGGCAGTATGGCCTTAAAATCAGCATTCTTGAGCCGAGTTAATCCCTCCAGCTAGTATAATTCACAACAGGGGCCTTTAAGTTTCAAAGAACTCATCAAAGGTAATTCAAAGAAAAATTTCTGCCTAAACCTTGGGCTGGAAACTGCTTTCATGGATTCGCAATAATGAGCTCTTCCTCCAGAAGCTGGTCATGACACTTGTCTTTAAATGAGGTTCTAATCATTGCTTCAATATGTAGAAAAGGTTCTTGTGAGCGTTTGTCACTACCCAAAGCCTAAATTATTTTCTCTGACAAAATGGGGAAGGAATCTTCCATTACTAACTCTCTCTTTGCAACTTTCCTGACTACGATCTATGACATAGCTTAGATCAGACCAAACTGATGGTGGGCAGTACTTACTCCTGAATCCACCCCAGGCCTTGACACAACTCAGCTGTGTTAACTTACCAGGGACAGAAGCATTAAGACTTTTGAGACTTTACTAGAAGAAATTTAAGGCCACAAAAATGTAGAATATCCTAGGCTTTAGACTAAAAACGTAGTTAATAACCTCTGTCTTACTTGTAATTCTAGTCCTGAATATTCCTTCCAATCACACTGTTTCAACAGAACACAATACTCTTTGTAGACATTTCCTTGGGATTATCATGAGAACTGTTATTAGTTAAGCACTGTCCCTGAATATCAATAGTTCCTCACTGCCAACCTCCATTGTATCAATTATCTGGATTTCATTCACATAGAGAACAAAACAGGTTATAAAAATTCAACTCACTGAAATTTCAAAGGTAATGCTGAATGAGAATGACAGAAATAATTGATTTTGTGATCCAAATTCAGGGCCATGTTTAAGGGTCAGGCATGGATTTTCCCACATGCCAACACAAAAGCTAAAAGTAAAATAAGCTGCTTCTGGTCTCCTCATGTCATTCTCATCTTAGTGCTGTGTTGGCATTCTGGGTAATTTACATTTTGCCCAGTGTAAACCAAAGTCCAGTTTAATTTTTCCCTTGGCTCAGGAGTTTTTGAGACATGATTTATCCTCTGGATTTCTCTTTCGGCAACACAGTGATACCTCTTTGTTCTGGGTACAGCTGACCCACCCATCTAGAGCAATGATCACGTCTGACAGCATCTTTAGTTGTCAAGTTTTTGATCTTCTATAGGATATCAAAACATTCGGAAAGACTGGTAAATTTGTGCATATATTTGGACTCATACTTAGTTACAGTGATCCTATATATAGAATAATGTGTTACTTGAGTTCTTGAAAAAGTAACAGAGGGAAGAAAACAGAAAAAGTTATTAGACTGAAAAAAGTCTTTAGCCTTCCATACTGCTACACACAAACTCTTCAGTATCATCTTTTCATTTTTACTAACAATGGATTTTTATTAACCTAACATTACACTTCTCATGTAAAATAATTTCCGTTTTACACTTGTGCCGATGTACCACTTATAGTTGTCCCTTTCTCTTGCTCAGATAGTTCTGTTTCATTCCTTATTTTCTCCCTGGTCATGATGTCCATTTAGCCCCAAAACTAATACCCAATTTGATCTAGCTTTATATTCTTAAACAACCAAATATAAATCTGAAACAATTCCCTGATAGATAATATCATAAACGTGAATATGATTCACTAGATGGGCAATTGCTAATTTATAATGCTAAAGGGGGGCTTCCAGAACTATGTCAGGATGAATGGTGATTCTCATTTTCTTTTCCTTCTCCCACATTGACAACTCTGAAAAAATCCAATGCAGTAACACATGCATGGTAGGTAGCTTTCAGGCCCCCTTTTGAGTCCTATTTGCATGTTCTGCCTCTATTATGACAACAAATTAGGTCCATGATTTTGTTAATTTTCTCACAGTGTGTCGTGGTTTAACCCCAGCCAGCAGCTAAGCCCCACGCAACCGCTCGCTCACTCCCCCTCGGTGGGATGGGGGAGAGAATTGGAAGAGTAAAAGTAAGAAAACTCGAGGGTTGAGATAAAGACAGTTTAATAGGGAAAGCAAAAGCCGCACACGCAAGCGAAGCAAAGCAAGGAATTCATTCACTGCTTCCCATGGTCAGGCAGGTGTTCAGCCATCTCCAGGAAAGCAGGGCTCCATCACGCGTAATGGTTACTTGGGAAGACAGACGCCATCACTCCAAATGTCCCCCCTTCCTTCTTCTTCCCCCAGCTTTATATACTGAGCATGACGTCATGTGGTATGGAATAGCCCTTTGGTCAGTTTGGATCAACTGTCCTGGCTGTGTCCCCTCCCAGCTTCTTCTGCACCTGGCAGAGCATGGGAAGCTGAAAAGTCCTTGACTAGTGCAGCAACAACTAAAACATCTCTGTATTACCAACACTGTTTTCAGCACAAATCCAAAACATAGCCCCATACCAGCCACTATAAAGAAAATTAACTCTATCTCAGCTGAAACCAGGACACAGTGTAAAACCATCAATTTATGATATAGTTATGAAATTGAAACTTTCTTCTACTGTCAACAGGAATTGCTGTGCTTCACCATTTTCAATCCATTCCTCCCTTCCCTAAAAATGTAAGAACAGCTCTACTGGCTCACAACAAAGCTTCATTTCACCTAGTTAATTCTTTCTGGATTGCAATCTGAAGGAGAAACTAAAGAAAAAGATATTAAGAAGCAAGGCAAATACAGAGTTATAGATCACAGACTTATTCAATGACTGATGTAATCACAATTTTTTTGACTGATACACTCTTCCAGCTATGACAATCAATGTTTAAAATACTTCCTGAAATAGAGATTATACCTAACCCTATTTTTAAATAGCTAACAATGACTTCTTTTATCTGAATTTGCCTAGTCCTTTCAAAAATCTATTTACAGTTCTATTGTCTGCAACATTTGGCATTCATGAGCTCCACAGCACAATTACACATTATACACAAGTTAACCAATTTTGTTTGCTCTAAATTTCTTGCTTGATAATTTCAGCCATCCATTTTTGTTGTTGCTTTCATTATGACAGATACATAATAATTTTGTATTCAGCTTCCACACTCTTTTTTTCACAGAACTCTCATACCCCTCACTAGCAGTCTCTTTTCCTGAGATTTCCAAATGAAATCTGTGCCCTGTTCCATGTCATCGTTCATCCTTTTTGTTTATCCACTCCGTATCAAAGTATTTATTAGCACTGAATTTCCACTTCTGTTTTATCATTCAACATTATGAAAAATTCCTTCACTTCAGCAGCCACATTTAAAATTAGCGATCACGAATTTGTATGAAATTGTAAGTCATGTGAAACCTTTATCCCTCACTAGTCACCATTTTCTTCTATCTTCTATGAATATACTAATCATGAGTCTCAACAGATATTCTGATGGGGTTCCAGCATTGGTAAACTACACTGAAAATTAATCTGTTATCTTCTTGTTTGTTTTTTTTTTTCTTTATTCTTTGCTTACCAAGGCACAGAAGGACTGGTTCTCTTAGCTCATGTACTGGTTTTGGCTGGGACAAAGTTAATTTTCTTTGTAGAAGTGCTTACACAGAGTCAAGCGTCAAGTGCTTCTCACGCTGCCCCACCAGTGAGCAGGCTGGGGGTCCACAAGAAGATGGGAGGGGACACAGCTGGGGCAGCTGACCCCAACTTGCCAAAGGGATATCCCATAGCATTTGGTGTCATGCTCAGCAATGAAAGCTATGGGGAATAAGGAGGAAGAGGGGGATGTTCAGAGTTATGATGTTTGTCTCCCCAAGTAACCATTAGTGTGATGGAGCCCTGCTTTCCTGGAGATGGCTGAACACCTGCCTGCTGATGGGAAGTGATGAATTAATTCCTTAGTTTGCTTTGCTTGTGCGTGCAGCTTTTGCTTTCCCTATTAAACTGTCTTTATCTCAACTCACGAACTTTCGCACTTTTACGTTTCCAGTTCTCTCCCCCATCCCACTGAGGGGGGTTGAATGAGTGGCTGTGTGGGACTGAGCTTCTGGCTGGGATTGAACCACAACAGCTCACTAGAATTTTTATCTTTTCAGGGGCAATTGATATGAGATCCTCCTGAAAGATTTTTGAAAGCACCTTTATCCACAAGCTCACCGATTCTTTAAAGACTAATGAATCTATGAGGCATGCACAAAAATGTCGTGTGTTCTTCTTCCATATATCAGGTTTATGCATATGCATACTATTTGTTTTCCGTGTTTGCACCAAGACATGACAGTGGTCTACAAAGTTCCTTTTAATAACGTGTCATAAAAGACACCTTCCTTTGCTTTGGTATCAAGGATGATTCGAACCATAGGTTGGTTTAATATACTAATTCAGAGATTAGAGATTCATATCTGAGATTCATATCAATTCAGACATTCATGTCTGAGATTCAGAGATTCATAATTGTGTCTTTGATGGTTTTATGAATATGATCCATAACATATTCAGAGATTTCATACCTGAGTTTCTTAAGAGTGTCTTTAGAACTCATTGAACACCAGGCAGATTGAGTTGGGCAGCAGGATCCTAGCTTCACAAGGTTTTTTAAATTGTGGCATTCCTGTTTTCCATTATTCATGAACTTTGTTATATGTTTGAATCACCTTCTTGTCTAATAGTCATTCATGAATGATACTCACAAACATCTTGTTATAAGCTGTAGTAATACCTAAAACACCTGCAAAAAACTGTTTTGCTCTGACAGGAAAAATATCTGTCTTTTTGAATGAATATCTGTATTTTTTCTCCAGACAAAACATAAAAACCACAGAGATCATATAAGACAATATATTGCTTTTACACTACTGAAATCCCTTTTAGCTATTCATACTTCACTTGTAGTTTATTAGATACAATGTACTGTGATTAAATCTATATGACAGATAATTGTTGCTAACATTTCAAATATCAAGCAGTAAATTCTCCACTGATGGAGTTACGCCACTGCAACCTGGCCCCATCAGTACAGGCTCATTTCCATTTGTGACAGATGAAAGTCTTTGGAAGCATGGAAACTTCAAAGACCATAACACCAAGATGCACAGCATTATGGATGCATAGATTCAGGAAAAGGCTGTTTTATCAAAGCTGGGGGGTAATTAATGCAAATCCCTAGACTTTCAAGCAGGTAAATAAGCATGAAAGCCTCACCCATTTCTGCAAAATTGCATATATTGGTTTATTTTGGTTCAAGAAGCTGATGATGAAGTCTAAAAATATGGACCTTGTCAGGAATAAGACACAGATAAATTTTCTAGACTGTGAACTAGATTGTAAGTGGTATATAAATATGATAAATATTAATTAGAGTGAAGTTGGAGGGAAGGCTGAAACTGATGAAAAGATTTTGAGAGAATGAAACATGGTGTCATGAATGTCTGATCAATAAGTAGAAAGCAAGAGACTTGAGACATTAATGTGATACCTGTCTGAAGTAAAAAATGTGACTCTTTATTACTTAATCAAATGGTATAACAATGGCTAAATGAAGATGAACAGAAAATGGGTTTATCTCATTTTTTTTAAATATTACCCCTATCATTTTGCCTATAAGCATAAGAAAATAAAAACACAAACATTTTCAGAAGAAAGAATTTCCAAAAAGAAATTCACTTTGAAACAAGATAATATTTTTTGTGGCATATGTGGAAAAGGAGTATTGCACCCAATATGGTTATTGACAATTCCACATTTTGCCTCCTGGGAATTCCTTATTCCCCCAGAATTTCCCAATAAACTGCAGGAAGGTGAACATTTGTTTGCAGGGTTTCTTTATGCTTGGTTTCACCTCACTTTTAATACAGCTACCAGAGGCAGAGAGCCAGGATACAAAACTTACAGCTTCTGACAACCCTTCTTGGAAGATGCATGTCATCTCAATGTTCATCTGAAGGGAGGGAGCCAAGGAACTATAATTTAAACAAAACAGTATATTCCAGAAAAAAAAAAAAGCACATTTTGAAAGAAAAGGTAACTCCAACACTAACATTCAGCTTTGTGTCTAAAAAGTTTAAATATCTTTTTAGTTGAAGTCACTGCTATAAATACATTACTGGATTCATCAAAATGTTTCAGCCCTGACAGACATGGGCTAATAACTGAAAAATAAAAACCCCTCCTGTTTCCTTTGTACACATCTAAGGATTGTAAAAGGATTTTTTTAAATATTTTGTTTTAAACTGATCATGAAAATAACTTTTTTTTCTTACCAATTCTATCATTGCATCATTGGATAGATTGTGGGTGTATTTGTCTTACCTTATATAACAGATGGATAGCTATCTTACAGTCCAGACTATTTCTTGCAAAGCTTCATTTTATTCTTTTAATTTTATCTCCTTTTCTTTCTTATACTAATGAAGTTTTCAGTGTTCCTCTGTGAAAGATCTGCATTCACATAACAGGAATTACACAAATTTATGCCAAAGTTCCTAGAGAGATCCTGATTTTCACAAACAGGTTTCTATGGTGATACTTTTTACACATCTTTTCATAAGCTTTACACTACCCTTTATCATGTTAATCTCTTAAAATATATTTAAATTAAGTTCCATAATAGCTGTGTTTGGAGTTTGGCCAAAGTCCATATTTTTTGTTTGCTTGTTGGGGTTTATTACTTCTCTAAAAACCATGTATTTCACAGCTTGGTTTTGTTTGCTCAGTTTGTTAATATATGTTCCTCTTCAAATAAAGCTTTATGCATAGGTTTCCATCAGAGGGTGTTCTAATTTATTGGACATCTTTTGCTGATTTGCATTTCTAGTAGCTAATAGCATTTTGCCAATTTAACTAATTTCACACAATAAACATTTCAGTTGTATATTAGTTAGCTTTACAAAACAGTAACTAGAAGTTTGTATACTTATATGCTTAATAGAAATTGATACATTTTTACCTGGTCTCTCTGTTTGCAGGTGTTTTACATATACAGCAATGATATTTCTAAAATATATAATGATCTTTATACTTACTGAGCAAAATCTCAAAAACTTTTTTCCTATCATTAGAAGACAGATCTGTTTCAAGTCCTCGAAGTCATGGATCTGCTCACACATCAGAAATCAAGAGTGACAAATCAGGAGTCATGAATCAAGATTAAGGGCCATAAATCATGTGATCAGAATAAGACCGAACAGAAGGCATTAACTTAACTTCTGTTTGTCTATCATGTCTATAAATGATTATGGATACTAGAATTATCCTCTCACCAGCTGGTATCTTCCTTATTTAAATTAAAGCTGTTGTTGGAATGTTGCTGGAATGTGTAATTTTGTGGTATAGCAATAGGCGGTGAAAGGAGTCGAGGGTCTAGGCCCAGATCAAGGTGAGCTTCTGCTGTAGTCGATCATAGTTCTTTCAACATTGTTCCAGACCCTGCACGCTCATACAACTGCTCAGTAACAATACCACCAATGCATTATAATCCCTGCCTCCTAAGAAAAGCATACTGAGATTCAGATTAATGGCAATTCCTTTACCCTCACTGTAAGGTTTCTAAATAAAAGGTTTTGTTACTCATTCCTCATGTGAGGGAAAAGAGCCTTCTTGATGTTCAAGTCTTCATTGTAGGCAAATCCTCTGATAAGAGGTGTTTCTGTATACATAGGATTGCATCATTTTTGAAGATGATGTCATGATCATAGCATGGCTTCAGTATGTAGACAGACCTTCCAATACTCTCTTGGACTCCATGTCAATACCGACAAATAATATGGCTTTTGGGCAGGAAGCAGGAAGGACAGCACAGTAGTGCATGCCTTTCCCTGGAAGGTGTGATGTCCATTCTTTGGTCCCAGATACAAGTTTTTCAGGGTCACAATGTTCTGATACTGTCCTATCTGCCTATTAAATGAAAAATATCAGTCCACAATGTCGAAGGAAAAAGTCTTAGGACTCTGACAGTACAAAAACTGTTGAAAAAGATTACCTGCTTAGGTTTCAATTCAGTGGCAGTGACTATCACTTCACGTGTAGCTGGGATTCATTTTCCTGGCTTTAGCCCCCTTAAAAGTAGGCATTGACCCTAAGAGAGTTGAGTAAAATCAAGAGACACCTGAAAGATGTAGGTATTTCCAGAGAGTGATTCAGCTGACCATAAAATAAAGAGGGTGAATGGTGTCCTGGAGATGTCTTTCTCTCTCACTCCTTTGATTATTACATAATGACCTGAGACTACATGCTTCATTCCAGCCATTTACTAGGTGAGATTCATATGCTCACCTTCATATGTTATATGCCCTTCATCACTCTACACGCTGATACCACATTTTCCTCAGGGGTAGGAGAATATTATCTTCTTATGACTTACATGAAACTCAAAAAAAACCCTGTATTTAAAAACTTGCTGTACTGAATTCATCAAAGGTAGATTTCTTAAATGCCTTCTCAGCAGTCTGTTTATGATAGTGTCCTTCATCTGAACACAAATAGGTATTATAAACTATTTAGATACAGCAGAAATTTTTCTTATATTTAACTGATCACTACTTTCTGCAACTTTTTTGACTATTAAAACTTCCAGATGCTTTCAAATTGTACTGTGATTCATACAGCTTTTTCAAAATTATTGCTTCCTTTATTCTATCTTCAGCAATCAGTTTTATGTTATGCATTCCTTTTAATAAGCTGATTCATGCCAGGTGCCAGTTTTTCTCATCTTCTTTTAAGAAATCAAATGACAAAGAAAGTTAATGATGAAAAACTGCACCATTGGGAGGTCAAAGCGTTCCTTTTCTGACACAGACTCATTAGATGATGTGGCACACACCAAGGGTGGCATTGATTACCATAGCCTCTGTACTCTTAAAGGTTAATGATCAGGATAATTAGCTGACCTATTGGAACCAGATAACATTCAATTGAGATAAGTGACAGGTGACTGTAGTTATTAAAATAGACCACAAACAGACTCTCTGACATTGCCACTTACGTATTAAAAATTGCCTGTAAAAGAAACTGCGGAAAGCATCAGCTGTCTCTTTTAGGAAGGTTTGGTTTAACACTTCCTATTCCCTTTATTTTATCAATACCCTATTGCCCCAAGTATCTTGTCTGTAAAAAATATTAGAGAGATAGAGGTTTAGGAACAGATGCTCTGGTGCAAATTTCAAAATGTAGTTGGTCACATATTACAAACCGTAACAGGGGGATTTAAAAGCAACTCAAGTGTTTATTTTGACAGCATTATTCTACAGCCAAAGTGAGAGTTTATAGCAGCACTCCCATGAGAAACCTATTTTTATTAAATATGTTTCGTCACGTTCTATTTAAATGCATGGTGTTGCTGGGGAAAAGGTTGTTCCTTTTGATTTAGGTTTAGGAACTTTAACTTGGAAACAAGCAAAAGTAAGTGTGGAAGATGTTTGATGAATATTTTCCTACATCATAGGAACAAGCGCATTCTTGACACTTTAGAGGTTCGATCCAGAAAACTCATTGTCCCTATGTAATTGGACGACATGGCTCAGCTCTGGAGGATTCCTATACCACTGGTTTTTTTGTTTTGTTTTGATGTTATTGTAGTGTAGGGTAGTGTAGTGTGTTAGTGTAGTGTGTAATGTGTTAGTGTAGACAGCATGAGAAGTAAGATCTGCATAAGTCATGTCTTTTACCACTCTAGGGGATGTAACTGGAAAATTGGACAAAAAAGGCATAAAAACCCATCCTTACTTGTGAGACAGAGATATCCCAGTAGATATTTCATAAAGTCTTATTATCGAATTCCTGGAAGAAGCAGCATATGTAGAAACACAGACCTAGGAGGGATAACCAGGATGGTTAAAGTCAGTCCCATCTATTAGATGGAACTTCAGAAGAGTCCACAAGATCACATATTCTTGTCCTGTTTCACATACGGAGAGTCATAAAACTCTCTCCCCATAGTACTTAGGATCTTTAGTACATGAAGGCCAAGAATCTAGGAAAAAACAGGTAATGCTAAAGGTTAGATCAGGAAGAAACAATAGTTTTGGTCTCTGAAGCTTCGGGGAATTCAGGAGCTGAAAATGTCTCTGCTTCATCTTAACAAAAGGAAGAACAGATCCTATGAATATAAATAAGGAAAAATTTGTTCCCTGATATAAAATCAAATGACTCTCTAGCCCTGAGAATATGAGAAAAATATATCTGAGATTTTTTTTCAGTATCAGTACAGTCACAGCACACTAATCAACATTTCCTTTCTAACTACAGATGCTTCAGAGGAAGACCAAAAAAGCCCTGTGAGCCAAGAAATGGAAACTCTTGGCCCAAGCAGATTCTTATTCACTGGCAATTGGATAATTAATTAAACACAAGCCAAAAAGATATCTACAGTTTCTTAAGGATTTCAAGAAGTAATTAGCATAGCTGTCTTTTTAGGATCACACTTTCACTTAGGTTAAAGTTTTACTGGTTTGTTTTCTTGCTATATATGGTAACGTTATGTTTTCATACATTTTTATGAGGAATGTTTGGTATCATTTCTCCAAGACAGACTAAGCTTACACTAGTAAATTAAGCAATGACAGGGAATGTTTCTGGTTACTGGAACGTGATCATCTGAACTTTTAAACTGTTAGAGTTATTATGGCACAGGTTGTGGCCAGTGCTAATTATCACTTTTCTAAAGCATTTCTGTGCATGTTTCTGCAGCTAACACAGGCCAGGGACCATTTCCAAAAGTCAGTTTGCATGTGACCACACTGTTTTGCACATAAAAAGGTTCAATATTGCTATCACAGACTCTTCTGTATCAGCTGGCTCAGTGCTACAGAACAGTTCAAGATGTGCTAAATTTGCTAATAACAACTCGGTCTTTAGCGAAATCCTTAGATCCTGGATTCATCCGATCTCATATGAAAGATACATCCTTTTCATCAAGAACACTTTGCTTCTAATTCTGGCATGTTTTATCCGGGGCATGGTACTGTTCCTGATGACTGTTGTGGTTTAGCCCCAGTTGGCACCTAAGCACCATGCATCTGCTCGCTCACCCTCCCCCCTCCCAGTGGGATGGGGGACAGAATCAGAAAAGCACAATTAAGAAAACTCATGGGCTGAGATAAGAAGAGTTTAATAATTTAATAATAATAATAATAATAATAATAATAATAATAATAATAATAATAATAATAATGAATTGTAATGAAAAGGAAAATAAGAAGAGAGAGTGAGTAACAAAACCCAGGCAAAAAATAAACAAACAGAAAAAGTGATGTAACTGCTCACCACCCACCCATCGACACCCAGCCAGTCCCCAATCAGCGATCGCTGCCCCCTGGCCAACTCCCCCAGTTTATATACTGAGCATGACGTCGTATGGTATGGAATAGCCTTTTGGCCAGTTTGGATCAACTATTTTGGCTGTCTCCCTTCCCAGCTTCTTGTGCACCTGGCAGAGCATGGGAAGCTGAAAAGTCCTTCACCAGTGTAAATACCACTTAGCTACAACTAAAATGTCAGTCTGCTATCAACATTATTCTCATACTAAATCCAAAACACAGAACTATACCAGCTACTGGGAAGAAAAATTAACTCGGTCTCAGCCCAAACCAGGACAATGACTGCAGTGATAAAATCCAGAGAAGCAAGAATGATCTGAGATCTCAATATCTAGCCAATGAGGAAAGACTGGAAGAGCTGGGTTAATTCTCTCTGGTTAAGGAGAATTCTAACCTATAAACTTGTAAATCTTTGTGGCAAAGAGAGGTGAGATGCGTCCTTCAGGGCCAATGAGGTTTGGACAAGAAGTAATGGGCATATATAACAGTGAGGGAGATCTAGATTAGATATTAGGAAAGGCAAAGTAAGTGGAAAGGTTTTAGTGGCACTAAAACAGATCACTTACATTGCTAAATGTTCGTTCCTGGAACTTTTTAAAAAAAGTTGCAGAAAACATTAAAAATTATTTAATTGATAAAATGTTAGACAGAGAAACAATGTGGAAGGCACTGAAGGTGATTTCTAACCCAATTTCATTAGAATTTTCTGAACATGATAACTATATAACAAAAAAGCAACCATTAAATATTTGACACTGTCAGAGAATTTTATGTTGTTGAAAAAATACAATAAAATTGAAAATCTTTTGTTATTATTTATTGACTGTAATTATACTTTTGTTTCAGTATTAAGTCATGGCTGATGAGGGAGATAAAGAGAATAAAAACTAATTATTTAAGTTAAATTTTATACCACATTTTTGCACATATCCTAAATGTGAGCATTCATGATGATTTTTTCCAAGTACAATAATAATTGTAGGGGTTTTTTTCCCCTTCTTCTGTGTAACACTAAATTTAAATGTGTTCTGTCATCATTGTTCTAATTACTTTCGAATTCATTCCCTTTCCACATCTTAATATTCTAGGAAAAGGTCTCCTGTTTCATTAGTATACTTTCTTGCTCAGTTTCTTTGGTTATGCTGACTACTTCAGAAAGAGAAGCTAGAAATTCCACAATTTCTAGCTTCTAATTTCCCTAATTCCACATTCATTTAAAGAGATTATTTTACCACATAATGTCTGTTGTAATAAAGGAGAAAGAGACCTTATTTTTCCTCCCTCTCTCTGGCTAGATTTTTATTTCATTGCACTAAATCTGGCATGGCTGTTTATAACAGCTGTTCCACTTTTCCTTTCTTCAAGTACTTCAAGCTATAAAGGTTCATTCTAGGTGCTTAATGCAGTCAATCATTTACCTAGTAAAATAAAGAAGACTAATGAATCTTCCCCATATAAAGCTTCAATTAGCTGTGCTCAACAATACAGCAGTATTGCTCAAAGATGTGTGAACATGCAACTGGAATACCTGAAGCCAGATATGTTTCAGTAGCTCACAGTAGGTCATATATAAGAAAAGGATTACAACAGTAGAAGGAAAAGCAAGAGGTTTTGCCTCAGGCTACCTCTGGGGCATTTGAAGTAATGTTGTAATTCTAGCAGGACCAGCACGGTGAAGCATATATTGCAACATAAGCTGCTCATAAAGTAGTTGTAGAGATTAAATGTCTTCTAAATGCTTAATTTTAATTGGAATGTGATTACCCTGAAGGCATAAAAGTATGTCTAATATATTTTTTCTTTTAACAGTTTAATAAATAGTTACAGAAAATACTTAATGAGAATTTCGTAACAGTATTAAAAAAAGGTTAACTTCCTTAGTTTTCTCTTGTAATAAAAAAGTTACAGAATCAAAGTTTTAAGCTAGTATAGAAAATTGCTTTTAACTCACTATCTCACAATTGATTGAAGCTGAATACTGAAGATATTGATTCTATTGAATATTTTGGTATACATGCAGAATCTTTGCAAAACAAAACAGATGCCATTGTAAATATATGTCCAAAAGAATATCCTCTTTTGAATGAAATGGCTGTATACAATTTTTAATAGGAGAACACTGCTTGTCTGAATAGTGCCTTGAATAAATGCATTTTAATTATTTAAAAATAAGTCTGGTTTTGTTTTTTTGTTCTTTCTTGTTTTTCTCCCCAAAGTGCTTCTCTGAATCTTTTCTCTGAGAGGAAAAAATAGGTAGAAAAACACTTTTGGCTCCCCAGTAATGAATGAGCCACAGTGACCTTTATGCCAGAGTAAATTGTACAGCTCTGTGCAGTCCTTTTTCTTGTTTCCTTCTGTGTCTTACATAAACTATGTAAATTACATGACAATTTAAAACAAATTAATTAAGACTCAAGAATTAGCTTTATGAATTAAAAAATAGTATTTTCTATGTCAAGCTTAATACCAATATAGTCAGCGCCTTTAGCAATTTGTCTGGCACGTATCTGTGAGACTCTTGGTATGTATTAAGGGTCTATTTTTCAGACTTTTTCTCTGTGATAATATTAAACATAAAGATTACAAATTCTGTGGAAGTAGGGAGACCTTCTGTGTTCCTTACACACAATGGAGAACCAGACCTACTAGATCTCTAGGAAGCTCTCTCCAGTTGTAATTGCCATCCAGATCAAATCCATTAATTCCTACAGGGTGACAAAAATATACTCATTTTGCTTTTTTTGAAAAGGCAGTTTCTGTGCCTCCAAACAGACTCTAACTGTTAGGCCAACTCCTGTCTTATTGCCAGAAAGAAGGAACAGAACAAAATTCACTCCTGGTTCTTGTTTTAGAACAGTAATTAACACTACAAAACTATGCCACACTTTTTTAGGGAGGAAGGAGCTCTATAAGTTAACTTTTATTAATGGTTGATGTCTTTGTGCATGTGAAATATCAGCATCACCAAGACTAAGTTTCTCTGACAGCCTTCACCCCTAATTTTATTTATGCTGCTTTGTGTCAGATCTAAGTTCGTTTCCTAAAGGCACTGCCTCATTCAGACATTCTGAAATCCAACTCAAGGGCACAAAAGCTTTCTTCCAAAATGGTGTTATTGATAAATTCCTTCCCGAATCTTTCAGCCTTGTCTTGGTTATTTGTTTGTTTGGGGTTTTTTGTGCATGTATGTTTGACTTACTTCTAGACCTCCCTAAATACACTGTCATATTTTAAGGCAAACATAGACTGTATATTTCCAGCACAGCTCCCCTGTAAGTTCACTTAACTTCCTTTCACACCTGTGCTATCACTAATTGCCAGTTTACCTCCTTGGCTATAAACATTTATAGTCTGCAATTACTCTGTGCACTAATTATCTTGAATAGCTGGTTTGGGGCAAGGGAAGAAGTCAATGGGAAAATACATATCCTTGTTTTCTAGCATTGGAAATATACAGTCTTCCTGTAACATTAAGACAGTATACTCATTCTGGTTTTCTGAGATTAATTATCAGAGCCGCCTTTTTTTTAAAAAAAAAAAAGGTCCAGTCAGATAAGTCGAGATATCCATGAAAGACATAATGTTTGCAATTTGCATAGCGTACAACAGTGAAAGCTTTCTTGAAATCTGTAAAAATATTTTATTAGAATTCAGAAACTAAAAACTCTAATCCTTGACTGAACTAAGTGGCAGAGTGGGAGAACAGATTTCAGCTATGAAGGTTAATTAGGTTATGAGTAGTTTTCAAAACTCTTGCTTCATTGGCAGTTGGAAAATATGAACACCTTTGAGCAAATGCAGTTGGCGTGAAGGGTGAGATATACTCTTACAGATCTTGAGGTCTCCTTTGTCCTTCAGTGTGTGAAAGAAGATATTTAAGCTTTTACCATGAGGAACCTTTAATGTGGACTCACTCACCTTTGCTTCATTTTGTCACTTAAACACTTCAGTCACCCTAGACAGTTGCAGCTCCTGTTCAGACTGCCTAGGTGATGTTGTCTCACCAAGATGCCTGTAGCAGAACCTGAATGTACTAGCCTGAATTCCCTGCCACATGTTCCGTGCTGTAAGGATCAAATATGCCTCTGCCTTACAGCTTTTTCAGACTGCTGGTCTGGGTTAATAAGCTGTCAAGATCACGTAAATCAGGCTTACTGTGAGGAACATTAAGGAACGTGATTCTAGAGCAACTTACTTTGACAAACCCTTTTCCATACTTCAGTTTTCTCTTCTCCATGCTTTTTCTCCTTCTTTTTTCTTCTTTGCTTTCTTCCCCAAGTAGTAACAGAATGTAAAGTTTATCTAAGTTTTGGAATTTCTGATCAAGGAAAAGTTAGGTATTTGTTAAGTAAAGGTAATGAAAACTGAAGCAGCATCTCCCTAGATTTCGTGGGAATTCCCATTATTATTTGAAAATGATAACAGTATATTTGCAAGGAGAAAAGCTTAATCCCCTTGTCATCCTCTGCTCCATTTTCCTCCTAAGACTCATACTATCCCTCATTAACTTTAATATGTCCTGATAATAATATTTTCAGGGTTCTTTGATGCATTCCACCTCCATGAAGTCATACAATCTGTCTTTCTGTGTACAATGTTGTATGACACCATGTCGTGGGGACTATCTTGAAAATTTCTTTCTGAGACATCAGTATTAGGTTCTGCCGATCTGGCCTCCAAAAGTATTTTTTGTTTCACTGCTCTGAGAATTTGTATTTTTTCATCTATTCATAGTTCACAATGTATTTGTTAACTCATCTCCTTAATAATGCAACTGACTTTTTTTGTGATGTTTTTATTCAAGTCATGTTCAGTGCTTTTTCCTGGACGACTTTGTCCACAACTCATTTGGTCCCTCATTCTTCTGTTATACTAATAAGACCTGAAATAGTTCTTCTTTGACATTTCCTTTTACTTTTCATTTATTAAGTGTGCCTTTTAGGCATTTCAGACCACATCTGTAGGAACTTTCAGAAGGGGTTGAGGGTCAAATAAGGTTATCATTTCAAAATGAAATTTCCTGATACTCATTCCTCTTATTTTCTTTCTTCCTCTACATACCCATTGGGATAGTGACCTCCTGTCCACCATGCAATTTGTGCTTCATTTTGGACCAGCCATTTTACTCCTTTGTTATAATAGTTTATGTCACGTAATTCTTTGTAAGTGAAACTTGTCCCCTTTGGGAGGACTTAATCAGCATTTTCTCCATGGATGTAATGAAATATTATAAATCTTTCTGCAGACAGAGGGCACATAGTAAATTAGCGTGATACTGACCAAAAATTAGTTCATGCATGTTTGGAAAAACATGAGCTCAGTTATTAATTATAGTCATTAAAACACAAATCTACAATTACTGGAAGCAGTAACAAACATAAATCAGATTAAAACCCTCTGCAAAATAATCACACATTTAATATTCTCTTTTTCTGTTTCTGTAGCTTTCACCTCTCACAAGAATATTTCTCTCCATCCTTAAAACTTCACTGATTTTTTTCAGGACAAAGCATCTCTGTTTTGCTAGACTTCTTTATTATAGGGCAGGTTTTCCAATTGGTTCACATCATAAACCAAATATGATTGGTAGTTCCACTTCACCAGACATCAACACTGGCACAAATGTTTACATTCTCCTTGGATAGCCAAATCAGTCACTAAAGAATTAAAAATATCTGCATCTATAGCCTACTGAAGTCCTTCACTAGCGGAGAAAACTAACAATCCCTAACTCCATAGAGTTACTACCTACTTAGGTATAGTATCATATTACAATCAGTTGCAAAATACATACAAATAAAGTGTTTCTTTTGCTTTATGTCATCTTGAATTTGCTGGAGAATGAAAAATTGAAACATGTCAAAGTGGTTAATAGGGTTGAATCATTAATTTTGCTTATTGTTACTTAACTGCAGACAAAAGACAAAGGAAATATCGTCATTGTTTAAAGAAGCCCGAGAGCTGTTAGAATAAAATAATCACAGGGGTTTTTTTGAGATTTAATGTGTTTTTCATAATTTTTAATATGACTCTTTAGTTCCATTTTTATGAAGGAGAAAATGGGATAAAAGACCTTTGAAAAAATCATCAGCTATTTTAAAAATATAAGCGTACTCCTGATATATAATTCTGTATCATATGGGTTGTGTCATCTAACTAAGTGAATAAAAAGGGTAAGTAATTCAGGCAAATAACCTACCCTTTTTTACTCAGGATAAAATTATGATGAAGGAAGTTCTATAGGTCTCAGAAAATATTGTTACTTTTTTGGCAAATAAGAAATTGACCATGAGAAAACAACAACAACATTACTGCTATCTGAACTACATAAAAGAGGAATTATGGTCCCCTACAACATTCTTGCTGTTAAATTGGAGAGATATGGGTTTCACGGATGGACTATTAGATGGATAAGGAATTGGCTGGATGGACGTGTCCAAATAGTTACACTCAATGGCTCAATGTCCAAGTGGAAACCAGTAACAAGTGGTGTCCCTCAAGGGTCCACACTGGGACCAATACTGTTTAGTATCTTCATCAGTGACATAGGCAGTGGGATTGAGTGCACCCTCAGCAAGTTTGTAGACGACACCAAGCTGAGTGGTGCAATCGATTCGCTAGAGGGAAGAGATGCCATCTAGAGGGACCTTGACAGGCTTGAGGAGTGTGCCTGTGTGAACCTCATGAAGTTCAACAAGGCCAAGTGCAAGGCCCTGTACCTGGGTTGGGGCAATCCTCAGTATCAATACAGACTGGGGGATGAATGGATTCGGAGCAGCACTGCAGAGAAGGACTTGGGGATAGCGGTGGATGAAAAATTAGACATGAGCTGACAATGTGTTCTTGCAGCCCAAAAAGCCTGGGCTGCAGAAAAAGAAGCGTTGACAGCAGGTCAAGGGACGTGATTCTCCCCTTCTGCTCCACTCTTGTGAGACCCCGCCTGGAATCCTGCGTCCAGGTCTGGGGCCCTCAGTACAAGAAAGATATGGACCTGTTGGAGCAGGTCCAGAGGAGGGCCATGAAAATCATCAGAAGGCTGGAGCACCTCCCCTATGAAAAAAGGCTGAGAGAGTTGGGGTTGTTCAGCCTGGAAAAGAGAAGGCTCTGAGGAGATCGTATCGCAGCCTTTCAGTACTTAAAGGGCACTTATAAGAAAGACAGAGAGAGACTTTTTACCAGGGCCTCTAGTGACAGGACAAAGGGCAATGGTTTTAAACTGAAAGAGGGTAGATTTAGAATGGACACAAGGAAGAAATTTTTTACAATGAGGGTGATAAGACACTGGAACAGATTGCCCAGAGAAGTTGTGAATGCCCCATCATTGGAAGTGTTCAAGGTCAGGTTGGATAGGGCTTTGAGGAACCTGACCTAGTGAAAGATTACCCTTCCTGTGTCAGGGCTGGTTGGACTACATGATCACAGAATCATCAAATCATAGAATGGTTTTTGTTGGAAAGATCATTTCCATCCCAAACCATTCTATGTTAGTATAAAATTTGATACCAAATTTCCTAAACAAGGGCAATTCCTACAGCTCATTTATACTTTTGTACTAACATAGAATAATTTGGGATGGAAACGATCTTTAAAAATTTTCTTTAATGGTCCTTTCCAACCCAAACCATTCTATGATGCGATGATTCTATGATTGAGGAATGATTAGGAAATCCCAGCGGAAATGTATAAATGAGAATTTGAATATCGAGCTGCAACACACAACTGCTGTTTTATTTAGGTCCACCTGTGATACAGAAACAAAGTTTTGAACCAAAACTGTAACAATTGCCCTTGTTTAGGAAATTTAGTATAAAATTTTGTATTAACCAGAAGAACATTTAGTATCATCTAGAACAATGCTAAGTATGATTGGTAGTTACTGATATTTCTTATGGTTTATTAAGATTTATGGAATTAAAATATTTATATATCTCTCTCCAAAGGCTAGCAAAACCAAACAAAAATAGTACTGGTTTACAAGCACCTTTGTCACATCTCTGTGTGAGCACTGAAAAGGTAAAATTAATACCAGAGATTCATCTCTCTCAGTAGTATGCTTATTGTGGTTGCCTTAGTTTATTTTCATTCTCTTTCATTTGTTGGGAATATCTGCAATGCAGATTATAGATTTCAATATTTGTCAGAAAAATTGTATATATAATATACACATTATTGTTTAAATCCTTTTAAGTCCTTTACACTTCCTAAGAAATCCCAAATTTTGTGCTTATCAAATCACCAGTGTGATGCTTATCAAAACCAAATATATCACTGAATGTGAAGTCCATCTGTCTAGCTATGCATCAGAGAAACAAACCCAGAAAACTTGCATATATCCTGTACTACATATTATTCCTGAAAGACTGGACATGCCAATTATTGCTTTGAATAAATGGCACTTCTGCTGTTTTAAGCTCATCAGATGTGGCAATGTTGATAAAATAGTCACACAATATGTTTCAAATTTAAGACAGAAAAACAAAAGTGAGAATGTTAGTTTTCTCAGTTAACAAAAATGCTCTCAGGGCTAAAGAAATAGATGATAATGGTGACAATTTATTAAGAAACTCAACCACTGATAATTCAAGGCCATGAAAGTCCATTTCAGTTTGTAAATAATATGAAAATGACACCTTTTTTACCAAAAATTGAAAAAAAATTCCATTTATTTATATACATATAAGACAGCTTCCATTTATTATTAAACAGTGGTTTGGAACTAAAAGTTCTCATTTTCTCTGTTCTGTGTTCCAAAATGGCTGCAATTGATTATGCCTAAAATTTATAACATTGCTGGGTATATTTGGTGCATCAATAGGAAGAGAAAGTGAGTAATTGATCAATTTATTAAACCAAGACCAAAAATGTGAATATGCTGTGTTGTCAGTGGATAAAACAGCACAGGATATATAAATCTATGGCAGAAGGCAGGGAGTTCTGTTGTTATTGTATCACTGATGTTATTTCTTTTGCTGCTCTTTTACTCGCATCATTCCCCCTGGGTCCCAGAGCCTTCACGGTTCATTTTCTGTTGATTCTCAATACTACTTCTAGGAATTGGAAAGATGAAGAAATATTCAGAAGTGAGCAACAAGCAGTCAGGAGCAAGTAAATTCTTTATGATGTAAGTAACTTGAAAAGATTTATGGGAATGTGCTTTATATTATATTAGAATTCTTCACTTAGCTCTGCCCTGAGTTCCATTTCATATATTTTACAAGGCTTGCAGTTTATCTGTTCATATCAGCAGACTTTTTTATTTAATTTTCTCAGACACTTTGACATTTAATAGGACTGACTAATGAGAGCTTCCCACCATGGATATCCTGTGGTTATTTATGTTCTCCGTAAACATACAGTTTTAGCTGTTAAAGTATTCTTTGAAGCACCCTCAAAGTGCATGACAGGCATCCACAGTTATGGTTTTCTTCTCTTTTTTCAGATCTAAATCTCAAGGGGACTGTTCTCATAATAATGGATAAACCCCATGCTCAGCCAGATTTTTGAGAATTGTAATGCAATGCTAACACTTCTGAAATTTTCTTTACTAACCTTAATCAATTTTTAATGTGTAAAGGTCTCACGAAATTGCCATTGACATAATAAAGCCCTTTCCACTACTGATTTTCTCAAAGCGGTGTTCCACACAGCTAGTAAATAGCCAATGAGAACAAACATCTGTAGCAACCCAAACAACATCTGTAACAGCAAATCAATAACACCTTCAATTTAGTTTTATTTAGAACAGCAGGATATTCATTTAACAGCAATAATTTAGAGCAGAAGCTTTACTGTAGCAAATGTTTGGAAACGTATATACATATGCACAGGCACACATATAAATATATGGAGAGATACATGTACATATACAGATACCTACTTTTTATATAAATATATCATACAAATCAAAAGCCTTAGTAGTCAAAGTAATTGCTAAAGTTTTAGTCAGTTAAAATGCATCTGGCAGTGCCCAAAAAGAGAGCTAACCACATCCAACTTAGCTGACATAGAGGCATTAACTTAGCCCAGTAAACACTTTTAGACAATGCCATATCACAATTTCAGGTATTAATCAGCTCACCAAAGACCATTCAAAAGTATCTGTAGTAATGACATGTCTGTGTTGCAGCCTACCAGAGTGGATTTTTTACAGCATAAATGGTATGTGAGAATGCATAACAGAATAAAATAAGTGGGATAACTTTAGAGTAATGTTAAGCAACAGCGGAGGTAAACCCAGCACAGTGTAATCCATGCTGCCTATTGAGAGATGTCTCTAAAAAAAGCTTTTCCCAGAACTTCACCTAGGATTAATTTTAGAGGAATGAATTGTCTTACTCCAGAAGAGACAGGAAATGCACTAAAATTTGTCTGATGTAGATGATCATGGGATCAGGACGAAGGAATCTTGTGGAAGATACGTTGTTTAAGAATACAGACAGATTCTGAATATCTCAGAAAAAAAGAAAAGAAAAGACCTCTGGACTGCCCTAATTATTTCCACCAATATTTTGCAAGTGACTTATTCCCCCACGAGCATCTTCAAAGTTGGAAAGGATCTATGTGATGCAAAACGGGAGGAGCATGTTAGCCAATTAGAGAAAGGAAGAAAATAAGAACAACAATAAGCAGCTGTCAAAGTTGAGACAGGCTTTTTGTTATTCTTCTGCATAAGAGCACTTTTCTTCTACTCTTCTTGCCTCTTGAATTTAAGACTTCTCATGTTATCAAGAATTTTTGAGAAGTGCTTCACTTCATGCAAAAACATCCCTTGTGTCCTGCTTCCAGGTATTTTTCAATAAGTCTATCATTTTCCCTAATTCAATTTTTAATGAATAACACCTGAACCTATAATTTAAAGGTACTTAGTGATCTTCTACACAGAAGAAATGATTCACAACTGTCCATAAGAAGTGGTAATTCTGGTAGACAAACACTTACAAAACTTGTTGACTTACTCAAAGCCCGTTTCTCCTCCCTGACAGAAATAGTAGCACTGGTCAAGTATGCTGTGATTTCCAGAGGAAATAGAGATTATATCAGGGACAAATCTTTCAAGCAGCAGCTGTTGGATGAAAGAATTAGCCATCAGCCCCCACTCCTAGTCAACAAACACTATGATATTCTTGTGTCAAATCACATGTTTTGCAGACTAATACTAAATCTGTGTAGTTAATTGACCTTTTTTTTTTTTTCTGGAGAAGACAGAACCTAAGAAATTGTTTTCAATTATTGACTGTGGATTAAGTTTTGCTATTCATATACCATTTAATGCTTTTTTCACTAAAATGTGTTTTCACAGAGGAAAGATGCTATTTATCACATGTAATGGTAACAGAATCTATACTTATGCTAGATTAAAATTAATCGAGCTGAGAGGTTAGGTTTCTGAACTCATTTAATGCTGTTTATTTGGTACCTACTTCTCCAAAATCATCTAGTACTTTGTAAAGTTTCTCTTTGAGATTTTGAATTTAATTGTGTGTGTATTCAAAAGGTAATTATATGCAGCTATCTGATTAAATGTTCATTCACATAATGATTAAAAGTGTCTTATGATGACAGTTGTAGTATGTCAGGTTCAGAACTGAATGATTATCACCTGCTGATTGTAGAAGTGAATGTCTATAATGGGAGTAATTTTATAGCAGCACTTATTATAAACTAATACTGATCATATATTACAGTGATTATTTTGTTGTGTCAGATACCTGATATTTGAACAGAAAGAATTATTTTTAGCCTTCATTTACCTATTGACAGACATAGAATTAGAAGGTAAAAAATCAGATTATTTTAAGCAGTTTAAAGTATTATGTCTCCACAGAGGTATGGTCAAAGTAAACATTCTTAGAGACAGCCCAGGAGCATTAAGGATCTTTAAAAGAGTGTTCTTTTTGTAAATTTTGAAAACAGAGAGGAAGAAAGTTGCATAAAATGGTATAGCTAATTATATTATCATATTCCTGTATTACATAGATCAAAACAGTTTCCAATATCAGCAAAAATAGATTAAGAATATTTAGCCTTTTATCATTTTGGTTAAAAATTATTTGGCCCTTACCACAGGTTTTGCCATGTCTTTAACACAGATTGAGAGCTTCTATGTCTTTGGGTTTTTTGTAAGTGGGGGGAATAACTTAGTTTTCATCAGTTCCCACACTTATCTGTGAAAATTCAGGATTCTCAAGAATTTTGAACACATTTGAATGCCATTATTTTTAGCTGAAAAGAAAGAAAGAGGTGTTGAAAAGGAGAAAAGGGTTCAGTAATGGGTTTTGAACCAATAAAATATACATTAGGACTTCTGTTAATGATATCTGAATTAGTATCTAAACCCCTTCTAATATAAGGAGATAAAAATGTATTTCCATTGCTGTTTTTCATTCCTGAAGAACAAAGAGATATTCAACAATCCCATAAATCATTGCATTGTTAGTAATCTCACATTGCAAGAACACAGAAAGCCTAATCGATAGCTGGTCAATAGAAAGTTGCCCTTTGCTGGAAGTCATAGAACAATTCCCTTGTTGAAGGTTAGAACCTCTTAGTGCTGAAGCTAGTTAATTATTACAGATAATTAGAATTTAGCCTTGACTGAAATAGTATAGAACAGAAACTTGAACTCAAGTTGCTTGTGCTGCTTATTCTGATTTATTTTACTGCTTCTCCAGAACTATAAGAATGGGATGGTTTTAAGACACTTTGCAACTGAGCATCATAAAATGCTACTTCTTGGGTCTTAATCTTAATCATTTATATCTTCTTAAATTAGAAATATTTCTATGGAAATCAATTGATTTGTACCAGATTTATGCAACTGACATAACATCTTTCAAGAAGGAACGTTTGGTTTTGTTCAGCTTGGTCTGGTTTTATGAGTGAATATAGCAGCTGCTTTGGTAGATATTGTCACATGACCTTTCCCTGGTTTTTGGTTTTGTTTTTTTTTTTATTCCTATGAGCACTCTGCATGGCCCTAAATAGCTAATTGTATTAGCCTATGGAAGCTATTTTTCCACATTTCTACAGCTGGTGATATACTCAGTTTGAGTGAAATAGGGATAATGTCAAGGAATTACTGAGGCAATAGGAGCCAAGAGGGAAATGCCAGTGAAACACCTCAAAGCACACAAGGGGTGTTCCTTTATGAAGGAGACACGGACGACAGCCCAGCTGAAGTGCCTCTACACCAATGCACGCAGCATGGGCAATAAACGGGAGGAGCTGGAAGCCATTGTACACCAGGAAAACTATGATATAATTGCCATCACGGAAACATGGTGGGATGACTCGCACAACTGGAGTGCGACGATGGATGGCTATGAAATCTTCAGGAGGGATAGGCAAGGCAGGAGAGGAGGTGGGGTAGCCCTGTATGTTAGAGAGTGTTTGGATAGTTTAGAGCTTAATGATGGTGACGATAGGGTGGAGTGTCTTTGGGTAAGAATCAGGGGGAAGGCCAAAAAGGCAGATATTGTGGTGGGAATCTGTTATAGACCACCGAACCAGGATGAGGCAACAGACGAACTATTCTATAAGCAGCTGGGAGAAGCCTCATGATCACTAGCCCTTGTTCTTGTGGGGGACTTCAACCTGCCGGATGTCTGCTGGAAATACAATACAGCAGAGAGGAAACAGTCTAGGAGGTTCCTGGAGTGTGTGGCAGATAACTTCCTGACACAGCTGGTGAGTGAGCCAACTAGGGAAGGTGCCCCGCTGGACCTCTTGTTCACAAACAGAGAAGGACTTGTGAGCCATGTGATGGTTAGAGGCTGTCTTGGGCAGAGTGATCATGAAATGATAGAATTTGATTCTTGGAGAAGTGACGAGGGGGGTCAGCAAAACTGTCACCTTAGGCTTCTGGAGGGCAGACTTTGGCCCATTTAGGAGACTGGTCGACAGAGCCCCCTGGGAGGCAGCCCTAATGGGCAAAGGAGTCCAGGAAGGCTGGACATTCTTTAAGGAGGAAGTCCTAAAGGCACAAGAGCGGGATGTCCCCAGGTGCCGAAAGACGAGCCGGCGGGGAAGAAGACCGGCCTGGCTGAATAGAGAGCTTTGGCTAGAACTCAGGAAAAAGAAGAGAGTCCTCGGTCTTTGGAGGAAGGGGCAGACAAGTCAAGAGGACTACAAAGGTGTAGCAAGGTTGTGTAGGGAGAAAATTAGAAGGGCCAAAGCTGAGCTAGAGCTCAGTCTGGCTGCTGCTGTAAAAGACAACAAAAAATACTTCCTCAAATACATTAGCAGCAAAAGGAGAGTTAAGGAGAATCTCCAGCCCCCAGTAGACGGGGGAGGGAACAGAGTGACCAAGGATGAGGAAAAGGCTGAGGTACTTAATGCCTTCTTTGCCTCAGTCTTTAATAGCAGGGCCAATTGTTCTCTGGGTACCCAGCCCCCGGAGTTGGAAGATAGGGATGGGGACCAGACTGGAGCCCCCATTATCCAGGGGGAAATGGTGAGTGACCTGCTGCACCACTTAGACACTCACAAGTCTATGGGGCCTGATGAGATCCACCCGAGAGTACTGAAGGAGCTGGCAGAAGTGCTCACCAAGCCCCTTTCCATCATTTATCAGCAGTCCTGGCTAACTGGGGAGGTCCCAGTTGACTGAAGATCAGCCAATGTGACGCCCATCTTCAAGAAGAGCCGGAAGGAGGACCCGGGGAGCTACAGGCCTGTCAGCCTGACCTCGGTACTGGGGAAGCTGACGGAGCAGATCATCCTGAGTGGCATCCCACGGCATGTAGAGGATAACCAAGGGATAAAGCCCAGCCAGAATGGGTTTAGGAAAGGCAGGTCCTGCTTGACCAACCTAATCTCCTTCTATGACAAGGTGACCTGCCTAATGGATGAGGGGAAGGCTGTGGATGTTGTCTATCTAGACTTCAGTAAAGCCTTTGACACGGTTTCCCACAGCATTCTCCTGGAGAAACTGGCTGCTCATGGCTTGGACGGGTGTACGCTTCGCTGGGTAAAGAACTGGCTGGACGGCCGGGCCCAAAGGGTGGTGGTGAATGGAGTAAAATCCAGTTGGTGGCTGGTCACAAGCGGTGTTCCCCAGGGCTCTGTGTTGGGGCCAGTTCTGTTTAACATCTTTATCAATGATCTGGACGAAGGGATCGAGTGCACCCTCAGTAAGTTTGCAGATGACACCAAGTTGTGCGGGAGTGTTGATCTGCTTGAGGGTAGGAAGGCTCTACAGAGGGACCTGGACGGGCTGGATTGATGGGCTGGGTCCAGTTGTATGGGGTTCAACAAAGCTAAGTGCAAGGTCCTGCACTTGGGCCACAACAACCCCATGCAACGCTACAGGCTTGGGGAAGAGTGGCTGGAAAGCTGCCAGGCAGAGAAGGACCTGGGGGTGTTGGTTGACATCCGCCTGAATATGAGCCAGCAGTGTGCCCAGGCGGCCAAGAAAGCCAATGGCATCGTGGCTTGTATCAAAAATAGCGTGGCCAGCAGGACTAGGGAAGTGATCGTGCCCCTGTACTCGGCACTGGTGAGGCCGCACCTCGAATACTGTGTTCAGTTTTGGGCCCCTCACAACAAGAGAGACATTGAGGTGCTGGAGCGTGTCCAGAGAAGGGCAACGAAGCTGGTGAAGGGTCTGGAGCACAAGTCTTATGAGGAGCGGCTGAGGGAACTGGGATTGTTTAGCCTGGAGAAAAGGAGGCTGAGGGGAGACCTTATTGCTCTCTACAACTACCTGAAAGGAGGTTGTAGAGAGGTGGGGGTCGGTCTCTTCTCCCAGGTAACAAGTGATAGGATGAGAGGAAATGGCCTCAAGTTGCTCCAGGGGAGGTTTAGACTGGATATTAGGAAATTTTACTTCACTGAAAGGGTTATCATCAAGCATTGGAACAGGCTGCCCAGGGAAGTGGTTGTCACCATCCCTGGATGTGTTTAAAAGACGTTTGGCTGAGGTGCTTAGGGACATGGTGTAGTGGTGGTCTTGGTAGTGTTAGGTTTATGGTTGGAGTCGATGATCTTAAAGGTCTTTTCCAACCTATACGATTCTGTGATTCTGTGATTCTGTGAATAGGAATGGAAAACTCCTAGTAATTTCATCCACTGTGAGCACTTTTTCCTAAATTAAGTGTGTAATTATCAAACCTTATCTATCCTGTCATATGGTTTAACCTTTATTGAACTAATTAGGATGAAGCTTAAAATTACTTGCTGACTAACTTGATGAAACAGCTGCAATTTTTTCCCTTTAAAGAAGAAGCTGGGGGAAACAGGGAACTCTGAGTTTAAAAGTTATTATTAATAGCAGACACAAGGCAGACAGATATTATAAAAGGATCAGCTATTGAGGTGACCTACATGGAAGAACTTGTATTTTCTGAAAAGAACTGGGACAAACATGTATGTAGCATAGGTAATATTGTACTACTGAGAAACAGAGGTAAAAAAGGTGATTTTATGTATTTATTTTGATGTCTCAGTGTTTTTATCCTGTGTGATTTACAAAACTTTTGATAAAGACAGTAATATGATGACATGTACTCACCTCTCACAGCAGCTATGGAAGTCTAATATACCTCACTTTCCTTATGAGCAAGTTTGCTCAGACTAGAACAAATTCCCCAACATGTAGCCATCTTTTCTAACACGTAATTATAAATGTATTAAGTAATTGCCAGGGAGTTAACTTCCAAAAATACTTAATGAGAGCATGTGACAGAACAGTTGCTTCCTTTTGTCTAAAAAACATGCTGGCAATTAAGTCTGAACATATTGACTCTCATATTAGGGTAGACTCTTTGAACACATGCATCCACAGCTGCTGATCAAAGTTCATTAAGGCAGCCTTTCTGGTTTATCCCACAGTGATGATGAACATTCACAGACACTAAGTCAATATTTTGAAGGCGATTAGAAGATAAAGCACTATGCTTTTACTACTCAGGCAGCACTCAGTTATGACCCATAATTATATGATTTTACTGGTTCCGAACAGTCAAACCCAATTGCATCTGAAGTCATTATTTTGTAAAAACTAACATTTTCAGAATACTGCCAACAAGCAAGAAGAGGAAAGAATCACCTTTAAAGTGTTAATATTTCTTACCAATGTATTTCACAGCCCACAGTCTCCTAATTTCTCTCCACAGTGGCAGCCAAATATCTATCTGGACACCACCTGCCTGTGTCTAAGCAAGGGATAGGTCTGCTTCTGGGTGGAGTCCAGAGCCACGCAGTCACCCAGCCCACGGGAGCTCATTGCTCTCTGTATGCTTTCATTGCTCTCTAGTGAAAATCAGGGCATAAAGATACGATAGGCAGATCATGCACATCCAGACCAGTAAACACTCCATATCCACAAAACCATTGAATATATTTAGAAAGTAACATACATTCCCCACATCCTGCTAGCAAGTTGTGTTGCAGTGTTCTTCCTCTGCATAGATCAACACTTCTGTCAAGAGACTCCTGAAGCAGGACATTATTACAGAATCAGCTAGCTGTACCTCCTTTTGTATGTGAATCATAGGAATGTACACTGATATAACTTAAAAAAAAAAACAAACAAAAACAAACCTAAAAAAAAACCCCAAAGCAGAATAAAAATTATCTTGTATTCACATGCTGCTAGGTAAATCAGTAAGCTGGTAATACATGCCTTTCAAGCAAAATTAAAGAATTTTCCTCTACACATTTTCCTGATTTCAAACAGATGAAGACCACAAAACTTTGACAACTATGCAAAAAGTTCCTACTCAAGCTTTAGCACTGTGGATGGGGTATGTAAGATTCTTGTTACTACATAGAAACAGTAATATATATATATATTTATATATATTCTAAAATCCCTAAAATCACTAGGAAATTTTCTTTTTAAGTACTAAACATTCCAGTTTGCCCTCCAGACTTCCTAACTATTCAGGGAGAATTAAATGCCTTAAAAAAAGATCTTCAGATGCTGGTCAGTTGACAAAAGACATATGTAACCCAGAAAAGAAATACAATTATAAGCAATTTTGTTATCTTACAATGAGGCACTCTAAGAAAATAGACAACTTAATTCATTTTGTTCAGTGTGGTTACAAATTAAATCTGGGGAAAAAACAAAAACAAAACCAAAAAACCTTGAACTGGAATCCTTGCTTTTTAGACAGCTTTGGATGTGAGCAGTTTATATCAGATTAAGGTTCTCAATTATCATATGTTTGTGCACGGTGACCAGAAAAAAAGTTTTCATATAAATTATTCAACAAATTTTGTAAGAAGCCAATGTGATATTCTCCGATTCAGAACTACGACAATATGGTTTTAAGACTAGACTTGTAGGATGTATCAATTTATAAGATAAAAACTGATAACCTTATTGTCATTTCAACATCAAACGGCTGGTCTGAAGAGCAGTGTTACTCTTGAAAAGTAATTTGATGCTGAAACGTTGCTAAGGTTATATAAAAATAATAGTAAATATTTTCTAGAGATTTTTTTTTTCTTTCCCTTAAATCTTGGGATGAACTGTGGCTTTTTCCCCTAAAAAAAGTCTGCAGTCTCTGGACAACTGCTTTCTTTCAGATTGAGGACTTGCGCTTCATACCAAACAGCATGTAACATTTTCAGACTTCCTTTGAGGAAAAATTGAATCTGTTTTCAAAGCCACTTATTGCAAATGAAGTATTCTGGATCATTCTTCCTTCTTTAATATATTGAAATGCTATATTATAGATTTAAAAATTGATTAAATGGTTCTTATCAGTTTGAATAGTTCTTAATCCATGCAAATGTTTAGCATTTCTCTGAATTGCAATTAACGATCCATTCCTGAAAGAAAAGATTTACGCTGTTTTCTAGTTATAGATGAACAAAAACTTTGCAAATGCATTCAATTTATGTTTTTACCTGCTGCTTATTATGACAAGATACAAGAAAATCTGAGACTGTTCCCATTAATGATTCATCTGACTTCAGAAAGTAGGAGTCATTTCCTACTGGAACTCAAAAGAAGTATTCGATTGAATGCCTTCAAGATAGCTGTGAGAGAATGGCTGTTGACTGAACAAATATTTTAGAGGGGAAAAATTCCTATAGGAACTCAAACTGCAGACTTTGCCTTAAACAGAGAGTCTATATTGTAATACCATGTGCAGTCAGAAAGGTTTTATTTTTATTTGGAACACGTAGTTTTGTATACAATCTGTGAAGAGGAGAGGTCTATAGAGGAAAAAATGTACAATAACAGTGTACAGTATATTAGATATGAGACTCTGCAAAATACTATAGACTCACATCATTCTGTCTTGGTGCTACTGTAATAATTCCTTACAGAAAGTCCAGATGAGGCAGGAGGTGATCAAGCTAGATGCAGAGTAGTCATTAGTGAAGCTATTGGGAGGTGACTGCTTGTGAGAAGCTGCAAGTTCATGACTGATAGGTTCACATGAGTGATTAAGGAGAATAGCATCGAAATACTGATTTGGGGAGCAAGACAATGGAAAACTGATGTGCCTCATACATGGATGGAAGTGAGAGGAACAATAGCTATGTGAAAAATAGGTAGAATATTTTTTGATGTGGAAACTATAGGGAGTGGGAAACTCACTAGATACACAAGGAATGAAAATAGATATGGAGGAAGGAAAAAGAGTGCTGGAAGAGTATCACAACAAAGAGAGCTAGTAAAGGGATGGATGCTGATGATAAACCTGGAAAAACATGAGGAAAAAAATGGAAAAGTAGAAGGAAGCAAGGAAAGATGGCTGGAGTGAAAGGAGTAGGAGAGAATAAATTAACTTTTCGTACGTAGAGAACACGTAGAGATATATGCATCACTGGTACAGTCAAATTAATTAGTTTATATAAATAATATAGAAATACAAGTATAGGAAACAGTTTGGAATACAATTTCAGTGCAATAGGTGTTGTTAAGCATGCCAGAAACATGTCAGAGTTTTTCTTCAAACAACAATAAACATGAAAAAAACCATATAAGTGTAGGTTGATTAACACTGTTAGTTTAAAATGTAAATTACAAGAAGACGATCAGAAAAGGAAAGCTCCCTTCTATTGGTATGCTATGTCTTTTTCTGGAAAACTGTTAACCAACTCTGACAGAAATTTCTTCAGAACTGTTTTTATAACTAAGACTAATTATTTATTTTTATGTTGAAAAACACTGTATTGTAGCAAACTGTTTTAAAATGCTAATATAATGGAGAAAACATTTTGAAAGCTCTCACAAACTTATTAACACCACCCCCACCACCCCATTTTCTCTCTAAGAATTATGCTTTCTAAAATGTTAACAAAATTGTTCAAATATTTTTGTCTTGCAAATTTGGATTTGGGTGGTTTGGAACTGGAAAATTAAGCTATTTATATGTATAATTTGTGGCAGGAATCTAGACATCACCCTGTATCAAGAAAGGTGGCAAATTATTGCAGAAATAGGGGAAAAAATACGTTGGGAAAATTGTTTATGAAAAAAATGTTGAGCAGTATCAGGAAATGATAGCATCTGAGTACTTTTAGGTTCCAAGTTTTTTCTCTAAAAGAAGAAGCAAGAAGTGAAAACCACAAGGGGCTACCTTCAATCAACACATTTTATTTTTTCTAGTATCGCTAGATCCACTTCTAAACCGATTTAGTCAAATGAAAACATTTTTCTTGTGTAGACAAGGCACACACTTTTAATTTATCTTGTTCCCCACAGTAATTAAAGTATGTGCTGAGGACTGTCCTGGTTTTGGCTGGGATAGAGTTAATTTTCTTCCTAGTAGCTGGTACAGTGCTGTGGTTTGGATTTTAGTATGAGAATAATGTTGATAACACACTGATGTCGCTAAGTAATGCGACATCATTAGTTGCCGCTAAGTAATGTTTACACTAGTCAAGGACTTTTCAGCTTCCCAAGGACTTTTCAGTTCTGCTGGGTGCACAAGAAGCTGGGAGGGGGCACAGCCAAGATGGTTGATCCAAACTGGCCAAAGGGCTATTCCATACCATATGGCGTCATGCTCAGTATAGAAACTGGGGGAGTGGGCCAGGGGGTAGCGATCGCTGCTCGGGGACTGGCTGGGCATCAGTCAGCGGGTGGTGAGTGGTTCTATCATTTGTGCCTTCTCCTCCGGTAGAAGCAGTCGCTCGAAGCCGCTGCTCCACATCTGAGCTCTAGGCCCGGCCCCGGGTCCCTCCCAGCCTCCCCCTGGCCGCGCCGCTGCCGCCATGGCACAGTACAAGGGGGTGGCGAGCAAGGTGGGCCAGGTGCTGCAGCTGATGAAGAAGTGGAAGCAGCAGCAGGAGCACATGGAGCAGCTGCGGCAGCGCATTGCCGAGGAGAACATCATGAAATCCAACATCGACAAGAAATTCTCAGCTCACTATGATGCCATTGAGGCTGAGCTCAAGTCCAGCACTGTGGGGCTGGTGACACTGAATGACATGAAGGCAAAGCAGGAGGCGCTGGTGAAGGAGCGGGAGAAGCAGCTGGTCAAGCGGGAGCAGAGCCGCGAGCTGCAGCTGAAGCTGGAGCGGCAGTGGGAGCAGGAGGCCAAGCGCAAGATCTGCAGCCTCAGCTTCAGCCTGGAGGAGGCCGAGGAGGAGGGGGGGCTGAGGAAGATGACGCCGACTGCGAGGCCCCCGAGGAGCCCCCCAAGAAGTGGAAACTGGGGAAGAACCCTGCTGTGGACACCAGCTTCCTGCCCGACCGCAACCGGGAGGAGGAGGAGAACCGGCCGCGGGAGCAGCTGTGCCAGGAGTGGGAGGCAAAGCAGGAGAAGATCAAAAACGATGAGATCGAAATCACCTTCAGCTACTGGGACGGCTCTGGGCACTGGCACATGGTGAAGATGAAGAAGGGGAAACACAATCTAACAGTTCCTGCAGAAAGCACTGGAAATCCTGCAGAAGGACTTCAGCGAGCTGCAGTCTGCGGGGGTGGAGCAGCTGATATACATCAAGGAGGATCTGATCATCCCCCACCACCACAGCTTTTACAACTTCATCATCACCAAAGCTGGGGCAAGAGCAGGCCCCTTTTCAACTTCAACGTCCACAACTATGTCCGGCTGCTGAGCGATGCCACCATGGAGAAGGACGAGTCCCACACGGGGAAGGTGGTGCTGCGCAGCTGGTACGAGAAGAACAAGCACATCTTCCCCACCAGCCGCTGGGAGCCCTACGACCCCGAGAAGTGGGACAAGTACATGATCTGATGAGGCCGATGGACCCAGGGTGGGGAGGGGCTGTGCCCCCTGCCCCTCCCCCTTCCTCAGTGGCCACTCAGCTCCTGCCCCACAAGTGTGGGGTGGGGGAAGGGCCCATCCTCCCCCTCCCCCCTTCCTCCAGCCCCCATTTTAATTATTTGGTAAATAAAACAATAGAGATATTCAAAAGCGATCAGCGATTGCTACCCCCGGCCAGCTCCCCCAGTTTACATACTGAGCATGACGCCATATGGTATGGAATAGCCCTTTGGCCAGCTGGGGTCAGCTGTCCTGGCTGTGCCCCCTCCAGCTTCTTGTGCACCTGGCAGAGCATGGGAAGCTGAACAGTCCTTGACCAGTGTAAGCGCTGCTTAGCAACAACTAAAACATCAGTGTGTTGTCAATATTATTCTCATACTAAAATCCAAAACACAGCACTATACCAGCTACTAGGAAGAAAATTAACTCTATCTCAGCCAAAACCAGGACAGGACTCAACAATTAGCTTGAAACCATTTCTTATTTTGGAGACATCTGTAAATTATCATTGTTGCTTACCAGTGGAACATCTTATTTTTGATCAGATTAGTCCACAAAAGCTTTGTGTCTCAACCAAGAAATTTATTTCTATCCTTGAACAGAGCTTAGTCAAAGCCTCCTTTGGTACAGGTGACTGCTTTTCCTGTCACTTTCTATGGCCTTCATTTCTGTCACCTTGCTCTAGGCTCTTAACTGTAACACCTGGCTGAGGAGCAGAACCATTATCATCTCCTTATAGGCAAGGATCATCCACAGGGGTTGACTCAGCCCAGCCTCTGAGATGTGCAAACGTATCGCTTTTCTACAGGAGGAGCTTAGGTCAGTTGGGCTTCTAACTCAAGTTCAAGTCTAGGGTAATGAATCTGGTCCCATTGTCCTAGAGACATATATTTTCATAGGCAACAAGGAAGAACCCACAGCACAGCAACACGAATTTTACGGTGCTCTGTACTGGATCCAGCTGGTCGGATGATCCTCTGATGGTTAATTTGCAGTTCCCTTTAGGAACAGAGAGTAGAGGACAGGCTACTGTGCTGCATGACTACTCTGGTACGTGCCCCAGAGAGGCTTTCTTTCTGTGCTGAGAGTGGCCTTGCTGGAAGCAGTTTACAGAAGCTGCTGCTTTCTATCCAGACCATGATGAACTCTGACACTCAAGAACGTATATCTTCTTAAAAGAAAGCTGAAGTGGATCACAGTTTTACAGAATTCTTATAAATCCCAAGGGACAAAGTCACACTTTAATTTCACTCCATAAGTGGAGATCACTCTCTTTAAATAAGTATCCCAAGTACATGGTGCTAACTATTTTCTATGTGCTCTCAGAGGATTTCTGTATTCCTTCTTCAGAAACTACATTTTCTGACACATTTCATAACACTGCACTTCTCTGCACTTCTTTTGGGCGAAGTTGCTTAGCAAATACAGCCAGGCTTTATGTAAACTGTATATGAAATTAACATAGTAAAAAAACCCCAAAACAAACCCACACATAAAACACCAAAACAAACCAAATCAAAACCAAAAAACACTGTCACAATCACTAGTTTCCTAAAAAGGACCTTAAACATGGATTCATGGATTTGTACTTAGGCAGTTAAATAAGTGGCATGGTGTTAGTGAGAGCTGCTGCATTCTCACGTTTTCTACTTTTTGTTTTAGTTAGGTCACTTTCTCATTTAGGAATCTAACCTTAACCTCTTCTAGGAAACTTGCCATATATGCTTTGATTCTTGCCTGACCTTTCAGGCTGTGAACAGTGGATGCAGTTTCACAGTTGCAGTATTTTTTTCAAAAGGACTTGGGCTTCTAAGTGCTTGAAGAGAGGCGCTGCCTTCCTTTCTTCCAGGTGTTAAGCAAGAGAAATGGGAGAAGATTTACCTGAGTTTCAGTCAAATTAATAATTACTCTACTGTGATATAAGAATTAGCTGATGTGATGCATAAAGGAGGAATTTAGGAAGGCAGAACGAACTGGAAGAAGAAATACGGGGGCAGAGGAAAGAAGAAGTCTTCTCTTTCTACCACTGCGCTCTAACTGGGAGATGAAATCTGCTGGTGTCCTGAAACTCATGTTTCAGGGTCATCAAGAGGCTTGGTTAAGTGGAAATTGTCAAATTATTTATAATAGTTTTACCTAGGCAGAGGAAAGGAATTAGAGATAAGGGAATACTTGACCAAACAAACCACCAAGTGATACCTACAAACTGCAAAGGTCAGTCATAGGAGCTTGCAGCAAAGGTAATTGAGAGAAAACACTCTACTGTCTGAAGAAATTCTCCTCTAGTTCAAGCTTTTATAATTTTCTAGGCTTTCTAGGCTTAACAACCACTTAGGATGTTACCCAAAAACATTACCTTCTCACAGTGTGTGTCATGTCTATCCCATTTTTACAACAAAGTATGAGAAAGAGCCTCACTGTTATCCCCACCTTGCCTCACAATGAAGAGCAACCCCCCAAAAATACACTAAAAATTCTAAGTGATGATCAGATTTGATGGTAAGTGTTAATCTAAACTTTCAAATCTTAACTTTTAAGGAGATCTGGGATATAGGTAGAATAAACAAATTTCCTAATGGTATCCGATATTGTGAGTTCTTGGAAGCTTTTATTCCTAAGTAAACTAACATATTTTCTCCCTACAGGGAGAAGTGAACTATGGCTATGATATTATCATTTTCAACCTCTGTACTTTCTTCCAGGCAAATAAAGAGTGATGTTTGTTTAGCTAACGCAGCAAAGAACAGGGTGGTCCTTGCCTGTGTTATTGTTTCTTTAAGTCCTTTTGGAAAAAAAAAAAAATTAATGGCTTGACCATCCATATTTATTTCCCGTTTAGGTGCTTCATTCATTTATTAAAGGGATGATTTGAGAAACCTATTTGGATGATTTCTTAAAAGGTGGAAAAATCCACTGAGAAAGAAGAATTAAAATTATTATAAAAATGATTATAAAAATAATTATTTTGAGAACTGGCTAATAAAAACATGAAAAAAATAGACATATGTTAGAAGAAAATATAATCTTTGTACCTTTGGGCCAAATTTTTCTTAGCATAATGATATCTAGAAACAATTTAAAACACCTGTTAAAGAATATAATGACCTGGGAATGCAAAAAGAATTGTCAGGCTCATGGTATGAGACTAAGTCTGTCACAAGATACTCAATACATTCTATATACTGTTATGTTAGAAATATGGGACAAAGTAAAGAGTTTCTATAAAATGGTTTAGACATTTCTGAAAAATGATCCATTCAAAAAAGTTTTAATATTATTACATGCATTCTTAAAATACTTATATAGAAATATGTTATTTTCCAATTGACAATAAGTCAATTTTTTATTGCTTTTAGCTCACCATAGTCATATAATACTAAGTCCAGATATTCTGACCTTAAAAACTCATCTTACAGTCAGTTACTATACTGAGGTGTGGCTATACAGCAATGTAATAGAACATGTATAATTATACATTCAATTCCCTGCATAATCATCTTTTTCTTGTTGCTTTTCCAACATGGTATTTTCACTTCTGAAGTAGGTAAAACTAAGATTTTAAGTCACATTTATTTCAGTTCACTGCATCTATGTCTTCCTGTAGTAAAAAACAAATCCATACACAGAGAAATTCCGAGAAATAAATATATCTATGACCATATTAATGTATTCTGCTGCTGATGGTGCTGATTGTGTTTAAAAGTTTAGTGCTTTCACTGAAGAGCTATAAAACAAAGAGATAGGGGATGCTGGTCTGATACAGGACAGCATTCTTATATCTCCTTGTGTGTATAAATTATTGGATTTTTTAACATACTTTAAACAGTATCCAAATGCATCCAAAGACACATTCTATATGTCTTTTAATCCTTTTTAGAATACATTTTTACACCAACGTTAAAGAAAAGCAGAACAAACTGGGAAATTTTTATCTTTGCTTTACCTTGGGCAGCTCTATATAACTCTACACCAAAGTCATTCCTGTAACAAAAGTAGGTGAAGTATGAATGGATTATACTTGAGATGTCAGGAGATGAAATCATTCTCTGGGAACAGCAGCAATATCATCACTTTCTATAAACAGCACATGAAATGGTCTGGTTGTGCTATCTAAAGACATTCTGATCATGAAGAACATCTGAGCAGAGACACAGCAAGTCAAGTCACATTGTCCTTCCTGCAAAAAAGTCATTGTGCCCCATGCACCCGAATAAGGGGTTATTCTCTGTGCACTTCAAACATCACCAACACTGATGGATGCTTGGATATAGTTTTGACCAACTGAAGGATAAAAATGGTGTTGTCTACGACTGCGCTTAAAGACATTGCTTACCTGCAAAAGTCATGGGAATAGACAAATAAGGAGATAGACCTTCTTAGTCTCATTAATAAGATAAACTTTCATACTGAAACATTGAAAGCCTTACTAAACCTCTCAAGACCAGCTTGAAAGATGAGGAATTATCCAGTCTGCATCTTTCCAGACAGTGGAGAATCCGACCACAAGATACTACTTCAATAATAATAATTATAATAATGAAAAAAAACCTGACCCCAAAAACCAATTTGAATAATTTCTGTTATTCACAGAATTATTTATACAGGCATTAGACCAATATTATGGCATTATATTTTCCTTTGTAACTGGAACTCAGTTAGCCCACTTTGGATGCTACCTAGATAGAACAATATAATATTCTATAATTTGTCATGAGTATGAGCCTGCAAGGATAAGCCTTGTCTGACCAGTTGTAAACATCACAATGCAAACTGCTACCCCAAAGCTTTCCATTCTAGGCTCCCTTCATAATCAATATAAATAAATGAACAGTTCCAGGACATGATGCATCTACTAAGGTAAATGCAGAGATAAAAGTATAAATACTACATAAAATATCTATTTCTCTGAGCTGACTTCCCCAGTTCTTCCCCAAAAAGCCATAAGGACCTGACAATAAAGTAGTAACTCCTAATTTTTTTAGTCACTCAGATTCTGTCCACAGTATAGATAAGATCACGTTACAAATGTAACTACATTCTTCAAGTGATCATCTGACATGTTCAAAGCTAATATGATTCAGCTTATCCAGAGAGCAGCATTTTTTTTTCCTGGCAGAACCATGTGTTAACCAGGTTGGCCTGTCAACACCTAGTATGCTAAAGGACTGGTTTTGTTCCAAAGCATTCTGGTATAACCTGGGCAGCTTTCCCAAGCTGCCAGGTGGAAGAGATGGAGAAATGTGGGTGTTGGAAGACTGTAAGCCAAATCGTGTCAACTGTTTCTTACTGTATTTTTTTAACTGGGGGAACTCTAAAACTGAAATGGAACTTTCTTGATTTAAAAATAAATAAATAGATGCTGAACACTTTTTTTCCTCTCAGAAAGTGTATGTGAAAAAATTGAAACCTAGAAAACTTCCTATCGGGGAATAGGGAACTCATATAATGGTTCCTGGTGCTTAAACTGTTTGAATTTTGGGGTTTTAAAAATGTTTTTAAATGATGAATGGCAAAATCCTGGTGTGTCTCCTGCCTCCATCTAGTTCTCAGTCATGACAAAGATACCAGTTCTAGCTCACCTGTATTACTTTCCCATATATTACTTTTCTATCTGGTCTTCAAAATGAAAAACTGGAAAAGATTGTCATAATGGTACTTCTGTGCTCACTTTATTTGTGCAACTTTACAATCATTCTAAATTATGAGCAAAGAGTGGTGGATATTTCAGGGTTATATGCATAAATATTATCAGCCCTTTTGTAATTCCAATTAACTTCCTAGACCACTTATCCACAGCTGTGTTAAATTTCTGATTGATTCTACTAATTTTGCAGTTTCATATTCATTAAGAAAAATTTTTTAACTGCTGTGTAATTTTTACTGAGTAATTAACAAAGTGGAAGATGTATAGCAGACAGATAAATGGTAATGTAATATGCTAGTTACCCTTTAATCTAATATTTCACTGTGGTACTACACAAGAAAAAAAGATCATGCATTTGTTCAAATAATATCAAGAAAATAAGCAAAATAAAAACCAAAACAAGATTAAGCAATGCAATGTGATAAAATAAAATCCATTCTCTGGTCCCCAGACGGAGAGCTGAAACAGACAGTAAAAAGAAAAAAAGCTGAGATTATAATACATTTAGAGTCCTGAATATAACCATGAAAGCCTGTGCAGTGTGTTTTCTTCTAAGTCTAGGCCAATGGCCTCTTTACTAAATCTTGGTATGCATCTTGAGGTACACACCTTCTCATCTGTAATCCTTCTTTACAATATACTTGGAAAAGAAGATTTAAAAAAAACAAACAAACAAACAAACAAAAAACCAAACCAAACCACCACCAACAAAACTCAAAAAAAGCTCGGCATGAAAAAAAGCCTGAATGATAAAGCAACAAGAACATTAATAAAAAAAGCAAATCCTGATAGAAAGACTCAAACATTCATAAACATCCTTATATGAGGAATGCATCGCAATAGACTACCATTGGAAATAAACCTTGGAGTTAATGACATGGATGTTGTGGATAAGTGAGTTCATCATGATCCACAATATCTTCATTCAGCAAAACACTTAAACAGTTGAAGATACTCCTTTGGACCATGTAATTTCAAAGAAATGAGAACTGTTTTTCAGTGCTAACTTCTCAGAGAGTATGTGGGACATCTCTTTAAACTATCATCAGCCTTGTGAACATTAGCAGTATATTTCTAGGTAAAGTCAAATCAGTTAGTTTAAACAACCCTCAATAATATTATTTAATTTATTTTAGTTTTTTGAAAATGGGCTACAGTTGTTCCAAATATCACTTCTTTACCTGCTAGATAAACTGGTAGCTTGAGATCAGCTACCAGGACAAGATCTCAGGAGAAGATCTATTCCTTTCAGTGTAATATTTTAAACTACACTGTTGTCTTAAATATACTGTAATGTGTGATGTCTGGATGCATGGAATGTGAGGTTGCTAAGTGTCACTGAGAAAAAATTCTTTATTTAATCCTGTTTTTCTTGGTGTGAATAATTATCCACATTGCTATACAATGTTATTCACTAATTCTCTGATTTAAAGCCTACTGAAGTCTAGGAACATTATTCCCTTGACTTGAAATATTTTGCATTAAGCCTAAGAATATTTGCACTTTTTAAATTTACAGATCCCAAAAGGAGGTCTTAACATAAATATAAAAGTGCATCTTTAGTTCCTAATTTCTAGGGTAACATTGATTATTGCTGTTGAAATCTTTACACTAAATTCCACTGTCACCACTGTGAGATTTCCTGGCTTTAATAATTAATTCAAACAGTATAATCCATATTATTTAAATTTCAGTTTAATACAAAGAAGTGTAATCCAGTTATAGTAATACAATAACTGCTTATTCACACATTTATGAGTGTATCTAATGAAATACTGTAAACGTTTTTATGCAAATAGGACTTTTATATATTGATCAGATTTACAACTTTCTGCCTTTCCTACAGTTCTGCATGAACAAACTGTGTTTTGTGCAAGGTCTCCATGAATACGTACCTGCCTGATTAGTAGAGTAAAATGATGAGTATACATATCTGTACTTATCGCTAATTATTTATGTTTTATTGTTTTAATTATAAGGAGCAGTCTTTGCAGTGACTGTAATACAATATTCATATGTAGAACAGAGCTAAAAGAATTAATATACTTTTAAATTAGACTAAAAATTAAAAGATATTTATCTGGCATCAATTTTAGGTATCACTTAGGGAAGCCGAGATGTATTTTTATTGCAGAGTAAACCAGAAAGTAGAAGTTACATTTCACTGTTAACCGACTGTTACATGACAAGTAAACAAGTTTAATCGTGTTATTCACCTCATTGACTTTAATGATTCAATAATAGATGTAATAGGCACCTCAGGACCAGATGGCTTAGGGAAAAAAAAGTCCCCATGAACTACCACTTTTTCATCTCAAGTATCTGATAAATATGTTAACTCCCTGCACTGCGATGACAGCCGGAATTTCTCACCAGCTGGCCAGTTGCTCTGCACAGTGGGTGCTATCATCCTCAGCTGAATGTTGAATTCTCAGCTCTGTAGTAAGGTCAGGACTTGTGGGGATTTTTTTAAAAAACACAGTTTTTATTGATTTCACATAAACAATATAATAATCAACAAAAAGATAAGTGGATAAGGTCTTAGAAACGGGTGAATCATGAGTTAAGATTGAATTCAGTACGAGCTCTACTGGTAACAATGCTTGTCAACCACATGCATTACCAATATGAGTTGAATACGTAAAGAGAAAGTGAGGCTACAGCTACCTCTCATCGAGCTGTTTTACTACCCCAACCTTTTGCTCAGTATAGTGCTACCTCAAGCAGAGCCTACATATGATCATGCCTGGCAGACATTTCAACCATGAAAACACTGTTTATTTCTAGCTGTCATCTGTGCTGCTGCAAGAAGAGTGCCAAAGACACCCCCCCCCCTTTCCCGGAAATGTCAACAAAATGGACAGGTTGATTATCTACAGCCTGTATCAGCCAACTCTGTTCAGATCTGAAGCAGTATACAGCCTACTGTCTGCCCCTATTGCTTGCTTTTGGCCATGCCTTTTTAGCACTCCTATTCTTCTTTACTTAGATATCACATCTGTCTCTGCCTCTGCCTGTGCAAAATCCAGCTGTGGTAGAGCCTAACAAGACAAAAAGGTTTTTTTCGTGTGTGTGTGTAGCTTCACAGAACAATATTTCCTCTTTGTTATCTGACTTCTGATTTGCCTTTGTAAACAAGACCATACTTGGTGCTGCAACAAGAAGAAATTTTGCCCAGAGTTTTGGAAGGGAAACTGAAAGGCACATAATCAAAAGAGAAAGGAGAAAAATAAAACACAGGTGGATTAATCATCTCACCAGTTAAGTGATTCTGAAACACAAGACACTTCTGTAAGACTGTGGTAACCTAATTGTATGTCTGTTCAAAGCCCACTTTTAAAACAAATTGGAATTTCTCAGCAACTTTAATTACATCCAAGTTACATTAAAATGCTAGAAAATCCAGAATAAGAGGCATCACATAACACTCTAAAACTTTATTTTTCTGTATTGCTCACTGCGCTTGTTACATGCTATTTATCTCACTTAAATGCACAATAAGAAGTTCTTCAGATACTATCATAATAATGAAGAATAAGACTCTTTTCCTACCATAATAATATATATCTTCCCATGACAGTATATAAAGCCACTTGTTCATATTAATTTATTTATTCACACAACAACATCTTGTAAGAGGGTACTACTATTCCTCTGTATAAAAATCCCTGGTTTGAATAAGCAGAAACTGGAAGACATTGACAGTGGGTTTTGGGAGTTCTTAATCACGGACATATATCTCTGTTCACATATCTTTTTATGAAGAATATATGTGCCAAAACAATACATATGGAAAAAATACCAAAAAAGAAGCAGGAGCAAGCAAAAAAAAATAATGAAAGCCAGTATAATGAAGTATTAAAGTAAAAAGAAATGTATATTCTTGACACAATAAAAATCAATACAAAGATACACCAACTATAACAAGTGAAGTGTAGAAACAAAAACACAAAAAAGAAGGAAGTGAGAAGAGGAAGAACAGTAATTTAAAAACAGCAACAGAAACAAAAATAAAATGTCTTTCAGGACAACTCCTTAGAAAGAATAATCTGGAGAATCATATCTAAGCTTTGCTTTACAGGACCTAGTTGATTCACTCCAAAGGGAAATTATAAGTGAATTAAGACTCACACAGGACCTAGGAGCAAATTTTAGGCATCTACATCATCTGACAATGTGAACAGATGTTAAAGCCAATGAATAACAACATTTTCAGATTGCATACATCTTTTTGTAAGCAAAGGATTAATCCAAAGAACTGACAGGAGTGAACTTTTTATAATAGTAAATCACAAAAATATGATGTTAGTTTTGAATTTGGGTCAATTTTGCAGAGAAAGGATTTTAGAACTGGTAAATTGTAAGGATTAATCCAAAGAAAATCCAAAACAAAATGAGACAGGATCAGAACCACTTTTTATTCAGGAACTCAATGGTTTTAATTCCTCTCCAGAATGACAAACTGAAGAGTACCATCTCTTCTGAAGTTTCCCATGTCTCCCAGAGTGTCCTTTATGCTAAATTACAGCAAGTTCTGTGACAGGCTTCAGCTTCATTTATACTGAAATGCAAAACTACTCTATGGTGTGCCCCACATCCCAGTCTTCCAAGCATCTGGATCAAGCATCAGGTAGAAATGTACTGTAACTCTTTTCTGAAAACCACCTGGTTTCACCTCTCTTCTAAAGCACATCTGGAATTTCCTTTACAGGGAAAGCAAGGCATAGGTTGCAGAAAGAAGGGGGTAGTAAATGTCCATGTCTTACTCTTACTCTGATATGGGCTCAAGATATCTGGGGAACTTAGATTCTGAAATGCTCTTAAGTACCTTGTTAGACATCTTTGTCAATCAATCATATTTAATAACCAACTCCCACTGTGGTCACGACAACCATGCTGGGGCTCGAGGCTTAAGCCTTCCTCCTGCCTCAGCTGTCTGTTCAGCCCTCAACCCCTTCCTTCTTTCTGAGGATTCATCTGGTTGCAGGGTGAACTGGTTTGGGAAACTGATTTGCGTTAAAACTAACTTTGCGTGGGTGTTTTGATCTAAGTGATCAAAAAGTTACAGCCCTGGTAAGAGGAGGTAGCAATACAGTTCAAGCCCCTTCTGTTGTGGATACTTAATTATTTATACAAAGCGCAACATCAAGCTTTTGGTTTGGTGCTTAGTCACATAGAATTCAAACCTTTTTAATAATATGTGTCTTGGATAAATGCTTTCAGATAATAAAAATGACTGTCATTTTTATTTTACTCTAGTTCTTGTTTTCTTGTGTTCCTTTGCGAGTGCTTGATAAGAAAATTTCACTTTCAATTTCAAGTACTCTTTGATGTCACATTCTGGAGGGGAGGTAATTTCTTTTCAGTGAAAAATTGAATCAGTCAAAGTGAACATTTTTTTTTACCCGGCAACAGCATCAAAAATAAATTATTAGGAGTGCCTTCACCACACTCCTGATAAGTAAGGATAACTGTACCTAGATGAGTAACTAATGGATTATTACATATGTTATGACTAGATGAATGAGCGTAATACACCTAAAGTGTGGAAGTTTGCCTTGTCCAGCCTTTTTTAGTTTTACTTTTTTTGTCTCCTGTGTACCCAAATACTGATTCTGTAGTTCTTTAATGGTCAGCCGGGTTTTGTTGGTAATTAGCCTCAAAGACAGAGGCTAATTGCCCAATTGTCTTTGGAGAGTCTGATGGGGGAAGTCAGAGCTGGTGGGCAACCAGAAAAGTGAAAAAGGACAACTCTCCAGAGTTAATAAAGGAAGCTTGAATTAATGTCTTTTAACTTTCATTTGACAGTATATACATTTTCTCCTTCTAAACACACATGCCCCAAAAGCCTAGCTGCTATATCAGATATTGTAAGTTTACACTAATATGTAATATTTCTGGATATTTATGAGATAAGCTTTTTAACTATTTCCTATCACGGTGTTTATATTTAAAAGAGGAGTTTGTTTAAACTCTAGTGAATATATAGTTACGATTACCAGTGGGAGATTTTAAATTTGTTTTTAGTGATGGAAAAGCTTTCTAAAAATATATAGTTCTGGGTGGTCAAATGTACTCAATATGTCAGGAGCGGTGCTGTTACTGTTATAGCAGAAAAATGAACAGATTTAACAGATGATATCCAGAAACCAAATAATAGACTATCTTCTAGCCTGGTAGCACTATGTTTTCTAGGTGGTGACAGAAAGACCTATGTAACATGAACAGAAGAGAGCTGAACTTTCTCTTCCAAGTGTACTTTTCTTTCCAGACAGGATTAAATTTAGAAGAGGACTTTGGTGCCATTAATAAGGGGCTTGTGGTCCTCTTTATGTCTACATTAAGTCCAAAAGTATCCTGGAAGTATTTATATCATCTGGTTCTAGGCACTAACTCTCTTTATGACCTGTTATTCAAATGAGAGTTTCCACAACTGACAGAATTTATGTCAGATTGCTTTTCATAAATGGATGGAAAGGTAACTAAACTGTCTCAAAGATCCCAACATAATTAGTTTTAGTATCTATTATAATGTTACCATTTTTAACACAGCCTGTATTTTCCCTAACCAATTTTCCATATTCATGGTCTTACATCTTGCTGTGATTTTATAGAAAACTGCTAATTAGTAAGAGATTAATTTGAATTTGTTCATTCCTACCACACTTTATGGTAGCCAACAGACCTAATAATATTGCTAAAGTGAATCATCAGGGAGTTCAATTTTATGATTATATTTAATTATGAAAGCACATTATCCCAAACCTTTTAATTTTGAGGCACATCCACAACATGTAGAAACAGCAAATGAACCTAGACAACCGAATTCAAAACCTAGAAAGCCAGGAGTTTGTATTCCCAACAAAAATAGTACAGATACTGAAAATAAAGTAGGTTAAACACACTACGTGCAACATTGCCTCCACTTTAGTCAGTGAGGCAGTGGGATTTTCATCCTGATATTTGGAGTGGCAAGGGAGGATAATAGACATGGGCCACAGTTGCCCACCAGCTATATTTTTCCCTTTTCCCTGAAGGCAATGGATAAAGCAAGGCATCATATTTCCATCCTATTTTCCCCAAACCTTTCCCTCTGACCCAGGCTCAGTCTAACAAAATTAATTTGGTACATGGCTGAGAATCCTTTGGCTGTCCCTATCTGCAGATTGCTAGAGAGCCCTCGTCTATCAGTTTAGTTAATAAGTAAATCAAGTAACTTCTCCAAATGCAATATGCATCTTCCATTTTAAAAAATACAGTATTTTTCCAGTGAAAAGTCATTTTGTAAACTCTACCAATTAACTGCAAAGGACAATGAAGACTAGATTTTTCATTACACACTTATCTGTATCATGGTTTTGAGACATTCCTACAGAGTACAGATCTTAATACTATAATTATCAAATCACAAAAAAGTCAAACACAGTGAACAGCTGATAGAAAACCACTAGTAGGGGAAAAAAAAAGGAAAAATAAGAGATTTTTAAAAAGATAAAATTGGTGGAGAACTGGAAGAAATAAATTAGAAATATTGTTGTAGTACAGCATTCTCAATATATGAAGTGATGATGTGCAGTAAGTATTATTTTTAATTATTTTAGGTTTACTTGTAAGGAACTTACTCATATTGAGCAGTACCTGCCTGCTCAGATTCTCCAATTAAGTTCACAGAGTGAGATATTATTCATTGGCGAAGATGTAAACTCCTTTCTTTGCTGGGTCAGATGCTACTACTATGATGGAAGTTATTAAATATCCTGCTGCAAATATTGACATTGAACTATTGCTTCTATAGAATGAGAACAGCAGGTTTTGTGTTATTACTAGGAGTATTTTTAAATTCAAAATGTAATAGAAAGAAATATGTGTAGGAATATAAATGTGTGTGTGTGGCCTATATCTTTAGGTATATAAAGATAGGTATATTATGCAGACATGAACGAGTATTTCTTAAAAATTGTTGAGAATACAATATTTTTAACAGAAATGGAAAGACACTATAAAATATCCTGTGATAAAGCTCAATAATTATGTTCCTTTAGAATAAGATTTAAGTGGCAGTACAAATGATATTGCAGGACTTAAGATCACTTTTCATCTGCAAATTGTACATGATTATTACTTTCTAGACCGCAGACAGTTAGTATACATGACCTTTTTGACAGGGAGACATATTTTTTTATGATGGTTTGCAAATTGCCTTTTGTCCACCAGATATGCAGCAACTTTGATATTTCTGCCTTGTAACTGGTATAGTGAACTTTTCTAGACAAACTTGAAAATGCCTGACAGTTTGCTATCTTCCTGGGAAATGTCAGGAAATCCAAACAAGCATTCACTAGTAGAAAGGTGTCAAGTCTCAAAAACTACTACAAGAACAAAGGGTTATTAAATTTATGCTATAATTCATTAGATTCAGTTTGTGTAACTTCCAAAGAAGAAATGCCATAAAGAAAAGGAAAGTTGTGTGGTGGCATGCCTTATGCAGTTTTGTACTACTGTAAGCCAGTGAAGTGTGTGTAAATTATTATTTCTGTAAACAATTTGTTTTCCCAAACCCAAAGAACTATTTTGATGCTTGCCTTCCTCTTCTACATGAATCTCACAGTTCAAACTTTCATATAAATCAAACATTGTCTGCATTTGTTTTTCCTGTATTTTATGGTATAATACATCACCATAGCATAATCTATGTACAACATTAAATGCTGTAAATTACTGTAAGGTAAAGCAGCATATCACAATGTGATGCTGGAACTGTAAATCGTTGATAGTTCCTACTTCCCAGATAGATGTTCTTTTTCTTGAACTCATGGTGTCAGGAGTAATTTTTTTCTAATTCATATACCTAGCTTTAAATTATCCTGTTATCAAAAACCAGCAAGTATACATGAGTATATACACACACATATACATGTGAATATATATATGTGAGCTATCATTTCTGAATTGAATGAAAAGGGGTTTTGAACTGGTAGAAGTAAATCAAAAAGCGTATATCATTCTTTATTTAAATTGGTCTACAAATATAGGCCATAGCTTAAACTAATGAAGAAGAGCCTATGAGTAGTTTTGATAGGCTTTAAATAATGATCTTGTGCTACATCATTAAGTTGAGCTGATATTACTACCTTCTCTGTTATAACATCATTATGTAAGATTTAAGCATTTCTCTAGGGATGTCAGAATTGTCAAACTTTTCTAAGGTTTCCTTTTCTGTGCCACTAGATTGAGACTAAATTTATAACTGTTATTTTTCCCTACTTTTGGTTGTAATTTGTCACTGAAAATAAACAGTCCGACATTACAAAATCCTTAAAAAAAATTCCTTGCAAGTTAAATTGATCTAGGCATGTTTCCCTATCTTCAGTGTGACAACACTGTTGACTTTAAGTCCATTTCTGCTATACACTGGTGTAGGCAGGAGTCGACAGCTCTGCAAACAGGCAGAGGCTCCATGCAGAGCTGCTAATCAACTCTGTTCAACAACTGATATTAGTTAGGGAACTAGTGGATTAGAACAACGTATTTGCAAAATGTCAGATCTGTTTGTTTTGAGACAGCAAGAGCTACTTCTGAGGGAGATTAAAGATCAGCTGAGGTCCTGTGAGGGAAAAGAAAGAGATAACTCAGTACGGGCTCTGCATTAGAAACAGAGTAAAATATAATAAAATCAGCACCATCTCAAAGAATCTCAATTCAAGACAAAAAATATCAAAAACTCTGCTTAAGTCAAGAGAGCAAGGGATATAGCACATTGGAGTATACCAGCAAGGGATTTGGACCACAAAGTCTCTGTGTTTACGCGAAGGAGAAAATGGATTTAATCTCACTTTATAAACAGACTTTGGATTTTATTATTTTAGTAAAAGCAAACAAGGCACATGCACTTCTCACAGAGTATGAATAGTGTATATTTTAGAATGAAAAACGTTTTTGTATATACAAACCAGATTAACTATCTGTTAATTGTTTAAAAGGCCAGGAAGAGAAATAACTGTCACAACACTACTACGTATTTTACACTGCTTATTGAGTTGAAATCTGTCGCGTAGCTACTAAGTGGGCATGCGAAGTAGCTGTGCTGAATCCCCAGAAAGCAGCTGTGCTGAATCCACAGACACAGGGACCCGGAGCAGCAAAAGGCAGAGGTGAGTCCTGGAAGCTGGCTGATGAAAGGTGAGGCAGAGGCTCTCCCTTCCTTACACCCAGTTCATGCTGATCACACTGGGCACCAGCCTAAAGCAAAGAGGGAGATTTCCCAGGGTCAAGTGGGAATATAATGAGCCAGTATTAAGTTCTCAGACCAAAAGCTGTTCTTCTTTAGGCTTGAACGGGAAATAATTCAGCCCTCTCACACAGGCTATTGCTGACCTAACCTGCAGACTAAGTGCTACTTTTCAAATAGCTGTTTGCTCCTCAGCCTCCAGAGGTAGTCTTAATAGCGAGGCATCTAATTTTTAAGGGCTGATGAATCTGGTCCTTAGTGTCCATCTCCTACTTGCATGGGTACCAGGTGACTAATTGCCACTCCCAATACACATGTTGTACCTGTCCTGCTCTTGGAAGAGTGTACCAGAGTGTATGAATACTAGCATAAATTGGACATTTCAGCAAATCCTTCCTGTCTATTCATCATGGGTGAGATCACAGCTAAGTAATTTGACTGGTTATGGACCTCGCATTTAAACAAAGATTTGGACCAGTGTGACAGTGTCTGGAAGACAGTTACAACAATTGCCAGAAATCTAGAAAATAACTGCCTGTGAGGAAAGTTTGAGGAATTCAGCTAGTTTAAACTGAAGAACTGAAAACTAAAGGGAGTCAAAATAACAGCCTTCAAATTTATGGAAGATTATGTCAGAGAAGAATAAATAAACTGTTCTCCAAGGGGAGAGGAAAAAAGAAATAGGTTAAATTGCATTGAAGGAGATCTAACTTAGACATTAGGAAAAATTTTCCACCCATGAGGATATTTAAGCAACGTAACTGATTGCTCCAGCAGGATGTGGAATCTCTATCTTTAGATGCTTTTAAGAACAGGGTAGACAAACATCTGTCAGGAACGGTTTAGATATAGTGACCCTCTCTTCAGGAGGAAATTTCCACAGATGAATTCCTGTGTCTGAGAAGTTTTTCAGCCTCACTTTCTATGACTTTAAGACATCTCAATAATGTATGTTTAATGAATTTAGAAATTAATTAAGAGACGTACACATAGATCTATTATCCAGTCATTAATGTTACATTCTTTTTAGAGTTGGATTTTGGGGTTTTTTTTTTCCTCTTTGCTCTGTGTTTTATGACCGAATAATGCTTCTATTGCTTAACAAATGCCACCTTTAAGAGGTACATAACGAGGTTGCACGTAACTGCAAGACAGAGCAGGACCCTGCTATTATTATTTATGAACAATAATACTAAATGTATTACACAGTTGTTTCACTTTGGCAGAGAGAAAGGACTCCATTTACAACATAAAATTAACATTAATCCAATAAATAGAGCAGCTGAAATTTAAACAATATGCAGGCTTTTAAGAATAAGTGAAATATTTGTCATTTTTGTAGTTGTAATCCTAGTTGTTCCAGGGTTATTCTTGTAATAAAATCTTGGAATACCTGCCTTGTAAATGTATTCTGGTTAATTTATATTCTGTTTAAATGCATGATTATTCTAGAAGGTTGGATTAAGAAGGCATACTTTCCTTTTATGATTAATGTTAACTCAGAACACATACAAAGCCATTTATCAACAGATGCGTTTTGACACCTGATAAAGTCTGTTCATCCAGATATTTTTTTCCTAAAGCATACTTGTATAAACATTCTCTAATGTATAAAATATGGCAGCTCTGCATAGCTTTGAAAGAGAAAAAGGTATTTTATTCAGCAGATGAGAAATGTTTTATTTTCCAAAAATAGCATGTGTATGTAATTTATGTTATTTATACAGAACAATTCTGCAGGTCCATGTTCCAGTATTCCAGAAGAAAAAGGAAAAAAGTAAAAGACATAGAGGTGTCTTTTTGAAGCTTAACAGTGTTCAAAAGTTAGAGATATATATATATAATTTAAACACAGCTCTGTCAGTAAGTTGTTCTTCTAAAAGTACACTACAAAAAAATTACCACCAATGAAGGAAGGCAAAAGACAAACCTATCCTTCATACAGTAGCAGGTCTATTACCCTCTTTACAAGAAATGTTCTGTACAGTAAATCCCATAGATATTTTTCTTAAATGCTGCTATATTAATCACTTAAAATAAACCAGTCGGAGTGATTTCAAAATGGTCTGTGGGCCTAAAACAGTGCTGGAGGACAGATGTTTATAATCACCAGTGCCTGTTCTTATTAATTTTTCCAAATGTTTCTCCAAAGCAGGTACCTAAAACTCTTTGTTTGGTTTTAGTTAAGGGCAATTCAAGCCCGAATGATGTTCCAGATTTTACAAAACACTTCTATTAGAAGGCTTCGTTGACAGAAAGTTTGTAAGGTCTGGCAAAAAGGCAGTTCTGTATGGAAAACAGCAACATTCAACAGCCACAATTCCAGTTAGATTAGGGTTGAGTAATATTTTCTTTTGAAAGTGAAAAAATGTTGGGGAGTAGCTTGCGCCAGGTATGCATAGGAATACCGATAGCAGAGACTGTGTGCTACTGGTGGTAAAGTGCTTAAAGTCAGCTTTCCAAGATTAACTATTATATTTGTCAGGACTTGTCCCCTGATTTTCCATACACTTCTCCTCATCTGAACTGGGAGAAGTAAAAAAACCCCAAAGTTTTCTGTGCAGAAATAAAAGAAATACAAAATGTAAGGAGTCCACTGAAATAAATTGAAATATAATGATGAAGCTTTTTATGTCAGTTATTTAGATTTAACATTAATTATAATCCTTGAAAAAGACAAAACCATTATTATATCTGAATACCAGAACTTTTCATTTTTTTTATTATTTTCTAGTTGAAAAAACAAATCCAGACTTTCTCACTTTAAAACTGAAGTGAACCGAAATTAATAAATAAATGTTAAAAAGCTAAAAGTTTTAGCAATTTGTCTTTTACTTCTGAAGAAAATATATCATGAATAAACTAAGGCCAGAACTAGCTATGATGTAACTTTCATATTAATAGCTGAAAGTTAATTAGCAATTTTAAAACAATGATATTTGGGTAGGTAAAATCAATGGAGGCCAGGTTATATCTAATTTGTGGTAGTACAGTATTATCCAGTGAAAAAGTGTTGTTTAAAAAACCCACAAACCAGAATAAAACATTTTTCCGATTATAAGACAGAATACACGTTCAAGAGATGTGGATGATCAATGGCTACCGATACTGTCCTTTTACTTAATGCAGTAGAGTGCAATGAAATTACTTCAGTGATGCATGTGATAGAAGCACAGTAGAGAGTCCTGTGAAGGATGCTTCTGGTAGGATACCTAAGCTGGTGGGTCCCTGGTGCTGAGACCAAGCTGAGGGTTAGCTTCCTTCTACCAGGTGATTTCGGGTCTTAGTGTTACCTCCTGTTTGTAACACCCATCTGCTGTTGGTTTCATTGGCAAAATGTGCTTGTGTAGCTCAGCCACTCTATTTTCAAAATCTGGAACAGAAGTGAAAGTTTGTATCGATCTACAGTTTATGTGATTACGGGTACCAACATCCACAACAATTAAATTACTCTGCTAATGTAATGCAGGATAATTACATGTAAGGGATAGTAAGTGACAATTCAGAGCATTTTTTCTACTCTATTTTGGTACTGGCCAGGACTTTTTAGCTCACTACACACTATTATTATTAGTGAACACTTACATAAGTAACCTCATAAATGAGTCAGGTTGTACCGTGAGCAAGTGCTGCTACAAGGCATGTAATGGCTAGTCCAACACATCATCAGTCAGCATGAAACTCTGGTATGTTTAATTACCAAATGTTTCCTGTGAAAAGAGGAAAATAGGAGACAGAAGAGAAAGAACTAAGAAAATGTTATATGTATATAGACACACAGAGACATATATGTAAACTTTAATATACATTAAATATACTTTCTGCCCTGTTTGTCTTCTAAAATGTTCCCTATATTCTTCCTTAGAGGACTGATAGAGTATCTCAGTGATGTTATAGTCTTATAATAAAAAAGACACACTTTCTCTTTCTTTTGGAAACTCTCATAACATGTAATAGTAAAAATATTTTTTTTAAGATTATTTAAAATGTTGGTATTAAAATATACATATATCTATGATTTACTTGATAATCCCATAGATGTTTCCAAGGGGTCAATGATTTTTAAAGCATTAAAGCATTTATTAAAACTTGGGTCATCTAATTTGATTTAAATTAGACTTGAATGACTACCATTTTAACCAGAAATAATGGGCACAAAATGAATAATCAAGTAAAAAGTTGAAGTGAACAGCTTTTGAAATCAATCAGGTTGAATGTTATTTTAAGTAAACAACTGATGAACAAATAAAGAAATAAACCTAAATTTTCCATGCTTAGCAAGGCTGATCCATTAATACATTACATTGTTATGTTTCCCAATGCAGATAGTGTCACTTTCCCAGAATATGGTCACTCAAATTTGTCTGCAACTGTGTTCTGTGCTTCTGATGCTTAGATGATTAGTTAGCAATATTTCTACACATCTTAAATATGAAATTATCTGAGAAAAAAAGATTTCTCAAAAAAGAATATTGCTTTATTAAAAAAAGAATAAAAATGAATTTATTAAATGTACTTGTTATCAGGGCTGTACTTCTAATGTTATCCAGTCAATCCTCAAGTTGTTTCACCTTTGCTTTGCCTTATTTTTATAAAAGTGCCTAGTATACTGTACATGTTATCAAAACTAAATTATATATGCTATTTTTTTAAAATCACTCTTCCACTGTTGAAAACTACACAATAGATTAAGAAAGGTGTTAGTAACAACTGAAAGAAACAGGATATATTGACAAATTATTTTGTCAATCTACCCAGATTAAATATTGTTACAGAATGCAAGAAAAATGCTCACCTTTTATAAGGGCACTGTGTTCTCACACCAGTTTGCAGCTTAGAAAACTTAGATCATGACGACTTATGATGAGAGGAACACAAATGCAGCACATTTCCTCTACAGCCATTTGGAAACAGTCTAAGGATCCAAAATTTTCAGTGATGACTTGAGATCATGACATATAAAAAATTAAGACTCTCCTGAGGCCAAATCAAATGTCTTGAAATAATGTCTTGAAATAGCAATTTTTTTTTTTTTAATCCTTTCCTACTCTTGCTGGGGTTTTGACATCTCAGCAACAGCGGTTTCCATTACTACTTTTGTTGGGTCTTGGGGAGGGGGTGGAGTTGATTGATTTGGGGTTTTTTTTGTTTTGTTTTGTTTTTAATATCCACTGATGCTAAATATGCTTGCACTGATAATGATTTTAGTATCATCCTAGTAGTTATAACTCTTAGGCAAAATAATATTAGTGGTTAGTTTTCATCTCTGTTTCAGGAGAGCTCTGCCTCAATGCTTCCATGTACAATAATATCTTACCCTTTTCAAAAGCTAATAGCCCAAAGAAAGGAATAGTGTTGGAGTGGGTGTATAGGTGGATAGGTGGAGCCACAACAAAATGTAATTATAGAAAAGCTCAGCTTCAGTTCCATTTAACTCCAAAAAAGCTTATGAAATGATTTTCAAGTGTACTCCCAAAAGGTGTTGTAGGATGTTTAAATGATCAATTTTGTTATTGTACGATTCTCAGTAAAAGAATATCATTATAAAGCAATGTGTGCAGAATTCTGTTAAGTGTCATATTTATCAGACCCAACATGTTTACATGTTAGTAGTTTGGGTGCTGCTAAGGTATTGGTATTTTTAAGAGTTTACAGATTGCTTCTGCTGTTTTTTACTTTCACATTAAAAGTATGTTTCTACTTGACACTAGTCTATAAAAAAAAAACCACATGTGAAAAACCAGAACAAAACTTTAGTTGTTTTGCTTATTCAAAATAGTGCAAGGACAAGCCAAAAATAGGCTATTGTTTTCCAGGTTTATCAAACCTATAGTTAAACAACAGTATGTACTTCTTACTGAATAAGTCAGGTAAGTTCGTCATGTTAAGAAAGCAAGTTATACCTGTGTTAAAATTGGTCCAAAATATCCTATAAAAATGTTTTTATTGAATACTAGATTTCAGCCCCACCCCCCCAATATCTCAAGTGTCTTGCTTTCCTACAGGAAATGTTAACTCTGTTAAAGATGGAAACTCTCTATTTTAAAAAGGCAAATTTCCATCTAAGAAAATCTGGATATTTCATGAATAATGTAGCTTAGTGTTACTATAATACAGTAAAGACGAAAAAGCGGTGTTTTTTACAGTGCTTGATTTTATCTGCTGGAATGTAATAGCAATCTGTTTATTTAATCAGAATTCGTACTGTGGTAGTTGAAGCACATGTGTCCTAATTTGATATAAAAATGTCAGGATATTCATATGAACTTATTCTAAACTAGTTAAACTCAATGCATTCCAAGCATGTAAGATACAACATGTGGATTTCTGTTCTCTAACCTTATGAACATTTGCACATGTTCAGGAAAGCCCACTGGATAAAATTTATGTATTGCTAATGATTTTTATTGGCCCCATGGCCCAAAGCGGTGGCAAAATGCCCAGGAATTTGAAAGAATACTGTTTTTACTTAGTAGTCAGAATGCAGAGAGCCATAAAAATAGAAAGGGCTTGATGGAAGTCAGAATGCTTTCTAACTGGCAGAACTGAGGTTGCTTGTGCTGTGCAACCTTTTGTTGTCAGATCTCTAAAGCATTTTTTTGGGAGGGATATCCTAGCTCAACATATTAAACAATGATGGAAAGACAGAGTGATGTCCTTGAGTTAAAATTTTTCCACCATTTCTTGGAGGACCTGAAGTGGAAGAGCCACATAAGCGTAAACTCAGAGGGAAATAGAAAAGCACTATCTTCACCTTATCTCTTTCTTTGTGTGGGACTATTTGGAAATCTTTCTGTTGGAGCTCAGTATCTTAAGGACAGTGGGGACAATTTCTGGGGAGAGAAAGCATACTATTGGAATTGAGGAGATGTGGTTTTCCACATCATAGTCACCTGTGGCTGATCCTGAGGATGCTAATGCAGATGTTTGCTCAAAAGTTAATGCTGCTTCAAAAAGCAATAAAGTCTGCAGATTCCTTTCTGCAGCTGCAACTGCACAGCTAAGAGGGAGGAGTCAACTAATGGCAGGCTGTTTTCTATAATAGTTCTGCTGACAGGGGGTTGAGTCCAGTAGCTATGCAAAAGCACTGGAGAACCTTTCTAGTCTCTAAAGACCCATAAATGTGAAAGGGTGGTCATCCTTTCCCATTTTCCTGGATTCTATCCTCAGTCATGCTGGAAAATTTTCCTGCCCTCCACTGGAGTGTTGAGAGAAGGGTATGAAAGTTTCCCCTGTCAGCAGTAAGTAAATCTCAAGGACAAAATCCCAAGGATAGTGACAATTCAAAATTCATATAGACAAAAGATCAGGAAAGTTACTGAGATGTAATAAGACATAATTAAAGGAAATGGGATGAATGGTAAACTTCAGAGAAAAATCTTTATAATTATTGAAATCATCCAGACTGAAGCCAATTTGTAGTATTTAACAGAGGACTTTGCATGCTGTGTAGGTGATTACCTCTTACTGAGACAAACTAGATAACTCGCAATAAAGACCAAAACCAAAAATCTTGCTTACTTACTAATGGCCTTTGAAGCAGGCCATCCCAAAAGACATCCACATACAAATTCACATACAGTGCCTGAGTTTTAAAAAAACCTTGAAATTTCCAAAGTAATGACTAAGTTTTCATTTGTGTTTGCATAAGCACAATAACCAGATCAGACTCCAAAATCTGTTTTACATACTTTCATGTATTTAACTGACCTGCAACTTTTTGTTTGAGAGCTTGAGTTCTTGTCTACCAGAATCAATTCCAAGAGTAAAGCACTCCACATTGATATGTGTGGATGTGAAAAGTACCACTAACTTCTTTGTGGGGCTCGTTTTTTTTTCCCATCTACCTATTTCTAACTTTACATTTATAGACAACTATATTCTCCTCAGCTATCTGCCTGAAGTGCACCTGAAAATGTAAAAACTATATGCACCTTCAACCTACTCTGTAAGAACTACCCCATAAACCACAGAAACATAGCATTCATTCTTACTACGCTGCCACTGAAATTTGTAAAGACTGGCCACAAAAACTGGGGGATTGTTGCAGTCATAAACGTTCCATGTACCTCCATGAAATGCCTTGTGAAACCATTCCAAGGTCTTAATATTGTGTTATCAAAAGCAAACTAAGTAAAAAGAAATATAAGGCAAAGAAGTACTTTATATAAATTTAATCTAAAGGTTCTTGAAACTTATTACTTGAAATTGTTATGAAAGTTGATGGTATTATCACTGATGGTAATACCTCTGCCTTTGAAAATTTTGGCAGAGACAGCCAGAATGGTTGCTTGTGTTGATTGCCTTGGTTTAGGCTATAAACACATGCTATACTTCATTCATATTACGTTTTTGTTAGTTCCCCAAAATAATCTGCAAAGTCGATAGACTTAAATTTACAGATTATATAGATGCTTAAAATATAGATGCTTAAACTGGGACCCAGTCTTACTGTGTTTGAAGACTGACAGGTGGATCAAGAGTTTTATCAAATTCGTATGCTCGTGCAACCATTATTTCTCTTCTTCCAGGGAACATCAACTCCACAATGTAAAGTGGTTCCAAGGGATCTCCTCTCAGAATGTGGTTTAGGAAAAAAAAATGGAATGTCTAGATTACAATTTATAATTATCAATTATTTGCTATTGATCTACTTTTCACATTTCTTATGCTCATATTCTATGACTTCATTCTGTTAAGCAAACCACTAGTAAAACTGGAAAAAAAAAAATTAAAGCACTTATATTGGGAAATCTTTGACGTAACTATACCTTTTCCTCAACTAGAATCTAGACTTCCATGTTTAAGCAGCAAATACTAAGCAGGAACACAAAATATTATTTGGTAATTAGACAATTATACCGTTCATTGTGACTAAAAATGCAGAACTTTTCACAGTACTTTAAATTTTGTAAAAAATGACTTGTAAAGTTTTGGAGATTTTGAGAAGATGTTAACTAGTTGTCCTGAAATTTGCACCATTTACAGTAAGACTAATGAAAAAAGAGTAACAGGGTGTAAGGGGACAATTGTTCCTTATATAATTATCAGTAATAATTATTACTGTAATCAAAATTATTATTTTAAGTAGAGGCAAACAATTTGCAAATATCTGCAAGAGTTTCTGATTTAATTGTATTGCAAGAATGAGGAAAGGATGAAAAATCAAGTGGCATCTAAACTATCTACATACATCATAGAAAAAATGGAAAATTGAGAATTCAGGATGCCTTTTGACATCAAATAGTGGGGAAGAACATGGAAAGACTCATTCTTACCTCACACTGGATCTACTGTATAGTTTTGGAGAAACTGGAACTTTGTGGACTTAAAAGTTGTTCTTATATTGTAGCATTGCAAGTGAAATAAAAATATTTGCCTTAATAATGTTTTTTTTTTTATTGCAGAAGTAGTGGTAGGATTCATTTCTGCAATAAATCTGTGAGCATATACTGCTGAGTCCTTAATACTCCTTATGAGGAGTCAAGAGCAACAGGAACAACTCATCTGATCACTTTTAGAACACATATATTAGGATGAAATGAACTGTAACTCAAAAGTTCTTCTTTGTAACTGTTAATATATAAAATAATCTAAAGATTAGTATCTCAGTGTTTCCAATAACTACCTACATAACTGGGATTTCAGTATTCATAATATAATTCTCAATATTTTTAGGCTAAATTCTTCTTTAGAAACAGAATGAAAATAATTATCCATTTAAAAAGGACACAAATGTGATTTGTGCATTACTATGAAATTAAATTGAAAAGTTAATTCTTTACAGCTTGAAGAAAAAGAAATTGTAGAGAATCTTTCTTTAAATAATTACATTTAGCTCAGTGCCATTTTACTCAGCACCTTGGGGGAAAGGAAGGTGTCGAAGAAGGACGAACAACATTATCTCAGAAAAATTATTTCCTTAGAAGGCTATATGAAAAAGCCATGTTTAGGCAGAGATCACACCTGGCCAAACATTAATTCTGGCAAATGAAACTGTAAGAAAGATATGAGTGATCAAAAGGGTTCTTCAGAGTAAAGACAGGTCTTTAACCTAAGTTATAGTTTATATTATAAGCTTTAACTATAATTATAATATTAATAATAATAGAAAAAATCCTCCTAAGAATTCAAAATTCTCTTATTGGTAGCCTTTACAAAGACACTGATTTAATGTGAACTTAAAACAAAAGTCACACTGAGTGGCAAGCTGAGTATTATTTTACTCTTCAAATATGCTGTTAGAGTTCTTAGAGCCTTAATTTGTGAACTTACTTCCATTTTCAGCATGGCCTTTTTTTCCTAGATTATAATTATGGCTATTTATCTGCTTCCTATCTGCTTTTATTTAGATGTCCATTCTGACATACTTACTTTATGATGTGTCTAGATAATTTTCCTAAAGTACTTACTCTCTTTGATCTTTTTCAAATAATAAAAAAAAGTATTTGGGTTTTTTTCTTTTTTCTCTTCAGTTTCTTTCAAATGAAAAAAAAGGTCTTTGCTAAACTAAATCTTTAGCCAAGTCACCTGTGAAAATGTTTGGTTTTCTCCCACCACTAGCCCTTTTTTTTCACCAAGTCTTTTGTCTAACTGTGATGTAATTTCTGGCAGCTTAGCAACAAGACCTTCCCTGCACTTTTATTCAACACAAACAATCACAGACAGATACAGTGAAGAAGACAGGCACAGCATTTATTCCCGTGGAAAAGTGTATTCTTGAGAACTGGAAAAGATCACTTCACTCTGCCTGCTGCAGTAAGAAGAGTAAAGCAGCCATGAACTGAGTACAGCTTGCGGAAATTTCTCATCTTGCCTCAGCAAATCAAGTTATTCAAGAAACAAGGTGTTTAAAGACAAATTGCTTTCTTTCAAAATTAGGAGGTATACGATCTGTCCTTATGTCATATTGTATTTTTATTAGTAGTGCTGGACAAATTTATCTAAAGGATACACTTAACAATATCTTTTAAATTAAATGCATCTTTTTTTTCATTTTGAAAGTGGATGGAGCCCTGCATATTCTGCTATTTAAAGGGAGAAAAAATAATACCCATCAGGTTGTTGCTAATTAGAAACACAGCACCTAATGATTGTTTCTAGCTAGCCGATTACTGACATAGCCAGGGTTTTGGAAACGTTGGCTCAACAGCTCTGGAATTCACATGTCAGCTGCTGTTAGCTGAACTCTTCTCCTCCATGACTGAAGCAGATGGCAACTTCCCTGAGCTGAAGGAAGACAGCATAAAAAATTCCTCATACATTTGCTCATGCATTAAAAATTCTTGAGTAGATTCTCATAGGCAAACTGTAAAAATGCTGTGTTAAACTGACAGCCTAGAGGGACTGGACACATAAGATAGTGCCTACTTTGAATCAAGAGGTTTGTTAAGAATGCAATAATTATGCATTGGTAACCAGCATCAGTGGAAGCATATTAACTGGTAACTTGCTATACATGTTGGGCGTCCCTGCAAGTCAGCTTTAACCTGCCGATATTATCCACATTTTGGATAATAGGATGTGAAATACGTATTTGGTACTGCTGTCTAATTACAGTTATATTTGTTTACAGGTATATTCTGTATATCTCATGTCTATTAAACAGAGAGCCCTGATAAAACTGATGACTCTGTCATGATATACTGTCTTTAGCTACCTGCAGCAGAACATTTTAAATGTTGTAGAGAATTTTGCCAAAATAACATCAAACATTAAGATGATGACTGCACATGGAAGGAACAATTTGCTGGTGCTTCTTAGCATTATCTGCTTGGAATACATACAGAATCAGACTTGGACTATTAAGTAAGGAGATAAGGAAACTAACTCACCCTAGGATATTTCACTCCTCAAGTTTTGAGAAAAAATAGGAAGATACTCCATTCACTTTAATGAAGATCTTCCTGGGATCACTGGTTTGACAAGCTTGTCGTTAAAAGGTCACCTTGTCAGGCTGCTTTCTACATTCTCTAATAGCTCTACTACAGATACAACACAAGCAGGCAGTTGACCAATGATGCTGATATAAAGGGAAGCCCTGCTCACACAAAAATCACATATTGAGGTAATATACTCTTAAAGAAAGGTGGTTTTAATAAAGAATTCTCTTTATACTGGAGGCATTTTTTTAGATTTATATCCTGTAGACTATGATGACAACTCAATAATGACTGTGCCAGACCCTTATATTAATAAGATTTAATATGGCAAAGTTTCCAGAAATGTGTTTTTTGAAATATTATGAGTCAAAAACTGTTCCTCTGAAGCTGAATCTCATCAACAGATTTTTATGAGTTTGAATTCAATGAATTATATATCGTATGCAAAAAAAAAAAAAGGAAAGAAAGAATAAAAATAAGAAAGCAAGCAAATTAGTTAACTAGTCCTTACATACAGCAGATATATGGTTACTATGCCATACTCCTACTACAGAGGCAGATTACTCAGAGGCAGTAATATACTTCTTTTCCAAACTTTTTGAAGTTTGTGTTTTTGGAGTTAAGAATGGAATGAAATTCACTTTGACTGCACGTGTATTAAGCTGCAAATGCCAGAAGTTTTGCCTTGAAGTACCAGTTGTGTTAAAAAGTATTGCAGAGCTAGAGTTTTCTAAATTGGTATTTACATTACTGCACTAAGGTGAAAGGCTATAGGTTCCCAAATATTCAGATTTTAGCAATTTACCAATAACTCAATAAATTAAACCTTTGTTTCTTCCTAAAATCAATATGCTTAACTCTCCTAAAATGTCTTATATATTTTAATGCTCTAAGAAATTAAATTTACAATAAAATGATTAAATTAGTGCCCTACATGCAATTTGAATGTGGGTAGTCTCATTTGGCAGATTACGTTAACTATCTCATATGCCACTGTAGCTTTAATTGTAGACTTATGGTTTTTGGCTTGTATTTTTATGTATTTATTTTCCCCCAGTTTATGTCAGAGTACTTTATATCTCAACTTAGAGCTGCATAAGGCCAATCACTAAGGTGTATGCAACTGTGTGTTCATATAAGAACATAGCCTGAATTTATATTTTGTAACAACAGCACAAAAAATTTTTGAGCATTGTAACCTCAAAATATGTACATCAAAATAAGGATGTTTGTTGCATAAATTTACAAATAGCACATTAGGCTTATTTAAGAGAAAAATACTAAAGATGCTATTGCTGTGCAAGGTGAACTAGTGCAACATCAAATTCTTAGATCTTTCTTTAAATAAAATCATCTCAGAAAGTAGCTATTTTTAAATTATAATGTTATTTACTTTAAACCAGAGTATTAGCAGATCTGCACAACTGCAGGGAGTTGTCTAGGTGTTTAAGACTCTCCAGCTTCTTGCAAATATTGTGTGACTGTGTATTTACCTGAATTTAGTGTTAGGTGTAACATTAGTAGTATCCAGGTGTAGATGTTAAGAGAAAGGGTAGATGACCAGCTGCTTTGTCCAGCTGCTATTCCCCTGAGCCTGAAAGGAGTGAGACAGTCAGGACTGGGACAGTGCGAAATATCTGAAATTAAGACATTAACTCCTTCCTACATACTTGTGTCCCTGAGTAAGGCTCAGTAGATTTAGTGGAAGGGAAGAGATCTGCTAGTAACAGGATATCACAGAATTCTGCATAACTAGGCACAACTTTGGTCAGTTGTGACTCGGAGCCAGAATCCCTTTTTCAGAACTCATCCTCTAACAGGAAAACTACAATTAGTCTTTATACCTTGTGGGGGGAATCCCTCTAGCTATTATTATTTAAGCAACGATATATCTTACTGTGTTTGGAGATGCCGAAGATGCTGGCACAATCTGTATGGTTTGGAGCAACTGTCAAGTTTATATCTAACTGAGTATTCTGTATTTGACGTGAGCCTCTGGCAAAAGTTTTGAGAAGTGAATATGATATGAGGCAGGTAATGAGTGATCTTTCCACCAAGGTCTTCCTACTGCTTCTTTTGCTTAGTCACAGGAAAAGTACATACAACCTGGCAATACAGTGTGTCTAAACATTTTGAGAGGCAATATTTCATAGCAGAAGCACAAAAAATACGAAGGAAACATCATAAAGTGTTTTCCCTTGTATATATTTTCTTTGACTGTCATTGAGAAAAACTGCATAAAATACATTTCATTCATATTTCAGCTGCAGACAGCAAACACAATGGATGAAAACAACATGATGATTCACAACATCTTCCCTGATGCATTTCACACCTGTTAACCAAGGTCAGTAATAAATTACAATAACTCAGTACATCACACAGTTGGCAAGCAAAGAGTTTTGCAAGCCCTTTCCAGATTTAGATTTATAACTTACCTGGGCCTGGCATTACCATATAGTTCAATGATACTAACCTAATGTGTCTTTGATAGATGTATGCATGCGCGTACATATACACAACAACATATATATGTGTATATATATGTAAAGTAATGCATGTGTGTAAATACATGCACACACAAACTTTGGCACTTCAGTGAGTAACAGTCCTCAAAGAAAAAATCTGATGTGCAATCAGCTACTCGGGTCAAAGTTTCTGAGGAAGAGTGGTTAAAACCTAGTCAAAAAATTTGAAAAAAAAATTGAAAATGAATGTTTCTTTTTATATCTATCTTTTTAATGGCAAATATTCTTAGTAAAATTACAAAAAAGAACTTTTAAGGATTTATTTGTCACTTTCAAAAAATTAAGGGAAAATTGGAAATAACTCTTAAATGTTCCTGCTCAGTTTTAGCCTGTGTTTCTTTTCTATATCTCCTTATAAAAACAAAAACAAAAACAGAAAAACAAAACCAAAAAGGAAGAGTCAATCCCTTAATAAAATAATGAAGAAACTGTGGACATTAAATTTCAAACTTTTTAATTGATCGATTTCTATAAATGTAAGTGATCAAAATTCCATTATCCTTGATAAATGTGTACTATTAGTTCTACCCCTCTTATGTATGCAGTGATATGGATCTGTAATCAGAGTTACATAGAAAGAGTATTGGTGTTACCTGTTCTCATTATTGTGACAGACTGTTTCTAATCTCAGGTTAATGATTTTGCAGGATTTCTTTCAGTTTTGTTCAGGAGTTAACATCAATTCTCTGTAATTGTAAACTAAACTCATTTTAGCTTCTCTAATACCCACTCCAGTGTTGTCAACAAAAAAATGTTCATTATCACTTAAAATCTTTCAAAGCGGGAAAAGAAATTCATTTGTGACAGGAAGAATAGAAACTGAATAAACTATTTTTAGGCTATGTCCATCATAAAACTTCCAGGATAGTTTGAATGTTTTAGATAGCAAATAAAAATTAACTGTATTAGGACTTTCCTATGGGCAATGAACTCCTCAAAAATTAACACAGGATGTCCTCAGATCCTTTCAGTTAGGCTGATGTGCTAGAGATGCAAATCAAACCAACATTTTTTGGAAAAACAAGGATCTCCTTCTTATTTCCCTGAATACTTATTTTGAAAAATACAATAAAAAGTATTTTTATATTTTATTATATTCATTCATATGTAAAATTAGTTTCTTAGATGTATGATTTATAAAATGCTCTCCTGGAATTTTTTTTAATAATAATGCTATATACCAAAGTGAATTCATACAGGCAATTTATAAGGACGCAAATATTCTTCTACTAGTGGAAAACAGCTACCTCATCTGTAACTTCTCAGTGTCAATCTTTAACTGGAAACATACAAAATGTTTAAAAAACAGGCCTGGAAACTAAATTAATAATTCAGTTGGATACTGAAACTTAGGGTTTCACAGCACAGAACAGTTTTAAAGCACAATTTTTTAAAGCACACTTTTTTTTTCCTTCCAGGCCCATCTTCAGCAGGAACATATCCTACAGGAGATAAGAACGTAACCATCTGTACCTTTGCTAATACTTCATTCTGCTCCATAGGTACTATCCTCTGATGTATTTAATTGATTGGCATAATTGAATTAAATTTGGAACCATTGTACTTAACTTGTATTTATCCAGTAAGTTATCAATTCTGTTTCAGATCTGATAAAATGCCCTCAACATAGTCTGTTTTTCTAGCAACATCAAGCTTTCTAATCAAAGATGTCAGTATCTCTAACTTTCGTTTTACTTAGAGCACAAATAGAGCTATAAACACCATGCATTTCCCTAAACAACAGCAGCTATGGAACAACTGTAAGAACCTTTGTGAAAAACAAACAAAAAGGATCCAGTTGGTCCTCCAATTTAAAACTCAGAAAAAATGTTCTTTAATGTGTGAATGGAGGGATTTATATAGAAGTACATGTGCATATCTTCCTATGTCTCTCGAGTCCCTGAATCTCAAGGCAGACTCTGGGGGAATGAAGTCCCACCAATCACAGGAGAAGATCAGGTTCAAGACCATCTGAGGAACCTGAACATACGCAAGTCCAGGGGACCTGACGAGATGTCCCCAAAGGTCCTGAGGGAACTGACAGATGTAGTCACTAAGCCACTGTCCTCTCCATCATATTTGAAAAGTCATGGCAGTCAGGTGAAGACCCCAGTGACTGGAAAAAGGGAAAAATCACACCCATTTTTAAAAACGGTAAAAAGGAAGACCCTGGGAACTACTGACCAGTCAGTCTCACTTCAGTGCCCAGTAAAATCATGAAACAGAACCTCCTCGAAGATACGTCAAGGCATATGGGTGACAAGAAGGTGACTGGAGACACCCAAAATGGCTTCACCAAGGGCAGATCTCACCTGACTAATCTGGTGCCCTTCTGCAATGGAGTGACTGCTTTGGTGGATAAGGGAAGAGCAACTGATGTCATCTATCTTGACTTCTGCAAGGCCTTTGACACAGTCCCACACATCATCCTTGTCTCTAAATTGCAGAGACATGGATTTGATGGATGGAGTATTCAATGGGTAAGGAGTTGGATGGATGGCTGTGTCCAAAGAATTTCAGTCAACAGCTCAATATCCAAATAGAGATCAGTAACGAGCAGTGCCCCTCAGCAGCCCGTATTGGGACCGGTACTGTTCAATATCTTTATTAATGACATAGCCAGTGGGATTGAGTGTACCCTCAGCAAGTTTGCGGATGACACCAAGTTGAGTGGTGCAGCTGACACGCTAGAGGGAAGGGATGCCAACCAGAGGGACCTTGACAGGCTTGAAAAGTAGGCAAATATGAACCTCATGAAGTTCAACAAGGCCAAGTGCAAGGTCCTGTACCTGGGTTGGGTCAATCTTCAGTATCAATACAGACTGAGTGGTGAATGGATTGAGAGCAGCCCTGCAGAGAAGACATGGGGATATTAGTAGATGAAAAGTTAGATATGAGCCAGCAGTGCCCACTTACATCTCAGAAATCAAACCATATCCTGGGCTGCGTCAAAAGAAATGTGGCCAGCAGGTTGAGGGAGTGAGGTGATTCTGCCCCTCTACTCCACTCTCATGAGACCCCACCTGGAGTACTGCATCCCACTGTGGGGTCGCCAGTACAAGAAAGACATGGACCTGTTGGAGCAGGTCCAGAGGAGGACCACAAAAATGGTCAGAGGGCTGGAACACTTTTCTTATGCGGAAAGGCTGAAAGAGTTGGGGTTGTTCAGCCTGGAGGAAAAAAGATTCTGGGGAGACCTTATTGCGGCCTTTCAACACTTAAAAGATTCTTGTAAGAAAGACAGAGAGAGACTTTGTACCAGGGCCTGTAGTGACAGGACAAAGGGCACCGTTTTTAAACTGGAAGAGGGTAGATTTAGATTGGACATATGGAGGAAATTTTTTATGATGTGGGTGATAAGACACTGCAACAGGTTGCCCAGAGAAGTTGTGGATGCTCCATCACTGGAAGTGTTCAAGGCCAGGTTGGATGGGGCTTTGAGCAACCTGGTCTCTTGAAAGATGTCCCTGCCCATGGCAGGGAGGTTGGACTCGTTGATCTTTGAAGGTCCCTTCCAACCCAAACTATTCTATGATTCTATGATTCTATGTCTTTGTGTTTATACAAAATGGTCACCAGTTTTATTAATACAGGAGCATGCTCAGGATTATAGAATATGTATCACAAATAGCATTTTTCATTATGTAACATCATTCTTACAGAAAGCCTTTGCATTGCTACTAGTTTTAGTTGCTTTTAAATTGACGTTAATATTCTATTTAAGCTGTCTATATCTATTAATTTTCTTTCTAGTTTTTATTTCTTTAGTTTCATATTTTTTTTTAATATGCTTCTGATTATATTGAAAGATTTTTCTGCTTCTTGCCTTATGCTCGTGTCTCCCTTCCCATAATACCCTATGACTTTACATGGACAAGGTAACTCTGCTGTCACTTTGCCTTGAAGAAGATTATAATACCATAAATCTTACCTTTGAAAATTCACAAATTACATCAAAGCTCTCAGAGAAATCTTTTATACATTCAGAAAGTTCACTTCAGTACTCCAAAGTGCTTGGACAAGTTTATTGAAGGAGTTTTATTGAGAGCTATTAGAAAAAAAGGAAAAATCTGTCTGGTCAAAGAAATCTTGAAGAAAAGCCCTCCGATGAGTGCAAAGAGCGCTTTATTTAGCGAACTGACTATTAATAATTTAAAATTTGCCACTAGCAAGATTGGGCCTATAAAACTAGCATCCATCTGTCCTCTCTTCTCCAGCCTAAAAACCTTGACATTTTCACTGATCTAAATATTGGGTTTGATTTATACAGTCTAATGGTAGAGAGTGATTCTTCTCTGCCTCCTTTTTTCTCCTCTGCAAAGCATCACTTCTCATTCTCACCTAGAGAACACTGAAATATTTCATCTGAAAATCCTCTAAAGTGTGCATAACTGTCAACTGATGCTATGGGTACAGAACAAAAGCAGAGAATTTGTAGAGTGTGTTAGTGTTGTAACTTCACTGCTCTCCCAGGTGAATTTTGCAAATAGTGTAGAGTTTAGAGAGTAAGAGGCTGACAGCTTTTTAACACAGCTGAAATCTCTGGCAAACACATTTGCTGAACTTTCAGTTTTCAACTAAATGCTTTGTCATCTCATAATAAGGACAAATTTAGTCTCATTTTCAAACTTGTCTCTTCAGGAGTTCTTTAAGAATTCTGCTGTGTGGTTAACTGAAATTTTATCTAGAATTATTGCTGCTGGGGACAGAGGAAAGAGGAAGCCAAAGCTGAGCTTTTTGCTTATATATTTCAAGTATGTGTTAGTAGGGACCATCACAGACAAATGTTTACGAAGTGGGATGTGTGCACTCTAGGGCTCATCAACGTCACTGTTACACAACATAAATGAAGTAGATTTAATGAATTTAAGATATTCATGGCCACCAACTGAGAGGTCTATGGCATCGTTCAGCATTCCTTTCACCAATCTATGGCAGAAACGGAAGCAAGTGTGTGACTGATGAAGTGGAATTAGACATTAATTTGTATGACATCAACTGTGCGTTTTATTTTCTTCAATAACTGTGTAGGTGTTTTAATCATGGCTTTTATTTCAAATAACTAGTAGACATCTTGCCCTGTAATCTATGAATTCTCTTATGACATTTAATTCTAATGAATTTTTAATTTTTTTTTTAGTTTTTACAGATAAAAACTGTCCCAACAACAAAGTTAGTATAAGCAAGAGAAATAATGAAAAATGTATTGATGCTGGTTTCAGTGATACTGGAAATATTTATTTTTTGCAATAAAACAAAGTTTCCTGTGTTTACTTTTTTCTCCAAAAACTTTCTTTTACAGGTAATAAATAGTGTAATGGTTAAAAATGTATGATCTTTATAAAATCCAAATGAACACTCACAACGTTCTGCTGTTCTTACATCCTCTTTAGTTATTTGCACAATATGGAAGAATGGGAATTTTTTTTATAGCTTTTGTTGCTGAGGTGAATAATGTACTGTTGCCATTGCATATACTTTGTTAGACATGGGAACAAGCTAAAATATCTCAAAATTAGAGAAACCTTTCTTTCCTGTAATTCATTGAATGTTCCTTCCTCCTGCCAAACAATGAACCTGTGAAGACTCCTTTTCTACATCACCATCCTGAATTACTCCTGGTTTGCTTAATGCATTATGAGATCAATTTACAATCTATTTAAATCTGTCCCTCTGCATACAGTTGTGCATCATGACACCTAATCTTGTTTATATTACTTCTGTCAACAAAGAAGTTCTTACAAAGTTCAAGTCCTTTTGATGCCCCTGTGCTCCCTGTGCTGTGCAATAACCTATATCAGCCAGAGCAGTATCAGATGTTAAATGTGTGCAATTCCCATTAGCAAAAGGAAGCAGGATTTTTTCATAGTACACAGATGTGATCTTAATATGCATTTTTTAAAATGTTTATTTTCCTGGCTATCTAGAAAATCAGCTCAAATAAGTAGTTCAATTAATAACTTCATCAGAATAAAAAATGCACAATCATGCTGCTTTGTAATATATTTACAGCGAAAAAACCCTGCTTTCAACTCTAATTGTGAAGAGTCTTATCATTTTAATATTATATTGTGAAAATTATGATTAAAAAGTCAGTTTCCAATGCTTTGTTTGGAAAAGAGCTCTACCATGTCAGACCATAGTACGTTATTTTCTCCCAAGCTCTAATGTCTGGCTTTATGAGAGCCATGATTAACATTCTAATAATGGAAGGAATAAATGAGCTTTATTTCACTGGGGCTCAGTTACAATATTTAGACCCAAGGTGACAAATCCTTAGGATTAGTCATGAACGAGACTGTCTTGCACTGAAACAATTTGGTAAACAAGATCATTGTAACAAGATTATCTGTTGATGAGATAAACCACTGAAGAATCAAAGTTATGATAATGGGGTCCAGCTGTGATCTACATATAAGAAGCACTGAGTTGCTAATGTATTACATTATACATACATATGTGTGGTTGTGTGTTGCAACTTACAGGTAGAAAAAAATATTGGCATAGATTGCTTGCAGTGCAGAGGTGTGAGGGCTTAATTGTTAATAGATATGAAATGTTTGAGGTCCACAGACAGTAGTTACTCCCAAAGTGCAAAATATTATCATTATTTTCTATGTAGAAGACTATTACTCAATCTGATTACATGCATATTCTACCAGCCTCATGATTTGGTAATCAAATACTTCTTGAACTGGAAAGATTTGCAACGCATCTGTTAATATAATACAACCTACTGCGCTTGTAAGTTGTATACAAACACTTATGCATTATTCAGAGTTTTTAATAAAATTGCTAGGCAACACAACGGCTTAGTGTAAACTCTAAAAAAATATGGATAGCAATGTAAACATCAAATACTACTCTCCTTAGTGAGTTAGTATCAATAAAAGTAAGGGGGGTTTTATATAGTGTTTTCATCTCATTAGGTTTACTTGCACTCGTAAGAACAACCAGCTTAGTCTGATAGCTTAATGAAGACCCAGGCAAGGACCCCAGAAAAGGCTGTTGGTACTTTTGCATTTTGTCCTCATAGATGCTAGTCTGCATTATAGATAAAGGAAACTAAATTTCATTGGCCTGGGCTTGGATTCCTCTTGCCAGGCTTCAAATGCCTGAAAGTTAGGAGCCTAATCATATGTAGAAAGAATGAGTCTAATCTCTGGAGAAATTTAATTCTCCCCATTGACTATAGAGGAAATGTTTATATTAAGGGGCATGTCACAACATACTCTTCACAGGAAAAGCCAGCTGAAGGGCTTCCCGTCATTTTTTTCCTGTGTACACTTCAGTTCTGCACCTCTTCATTTATTTAACGTTGCGGGTTGTTAATGGACGTTATTACCCATTTCATCTATCAGTTTAAAAGGTCCTCCTGACAAACAGAGCAACTAAATATTTCAAGGGTTTTGTCGCACAACATACCATATCTTACTACAGGATTTACATTGCATGATGTTCTGTTCAGAGTTTCTCTAGCCCTGTTGCAGGAAGCATGTTTGAAAAAACTTCTAACAGGAGGTGTGACTTCCACACTTCTACATATGAAGAACAATTGTAAGGCCAGTACCATTTTTCTTACTTTAATGAATTTCTTGTTCAGTGTTGGAAGAAATTCCTCAGGTTTTTTTTAACATTCTAAAGTGAATGCTATGCTGCATCTACAATAAGCTTATTTCTAACTCTGACTAAATAAGTAATAAAGCAAATGCCAAATTCAGACTAAGTTTTCAACCTCACACAGCAGAGCATGCCTGAAAGAAATGTTTACCATTTTACAGATTTTAAAAGAATCTTAATACCAAAAGCAACTACAAATCAAATAATTAATTTATGCAATAGAGACTAAATCTGAAATATTTATAAATGTGAACAGAAATAAGTACAAATTTATCATGCTTGATCTTAGAATAGCTGAAGATCATCCAGGAAGCCTTTTCTCCCACATGCAGTTCCCCAGAAAAAAACATGAAAAGCTGTAATAGCCATAAACAAGCAAATGGAGAGATATAATTTGAACACCAGTAGAGAAAATACTAAGACATCATTCGGTGTAGACGATTCTTATTGTAATAAGGAAAATAACCAAAGGTGCTTTCTGATTCACTGAACAGCCTTCTTTAAAGTTTTCTTGGGTTTTCTTTTTTCTCCTACACTGTTTCTTGACGTTCCTGAAATACAGTTCATATCCTCACATCCTTCCTGGCAATTTTTCAAAAGGAATACTTTAAGGAATGGAGTTCTATTTGTTTCTCTTATGAGAATGTACATACCTTAGATTGCTGGGGAGGTGTTAGGGGGACTGTATTAAGGCGGGTAATAAAGAGCACACATCCTCACTACTCATACTTACAGTTAAGGACAAATGAACATTTCCACTATTAGCAGTATATTTGATGTTCTCTAGAAGTAGCTGAGAATTCCAGAAAAATACAGCTGCTGAGCTATGAAGTATCTTGGAATGTGGTTATTTTTCTTGTAGCTGTCAGGAAAATTCTATAGCACATGCTGTATTAATTTTACGTGATCCAAAAGCAGTCCAACAATGTAAATAATACCTTTATTGTCAATAATATGAAATTCACCAAAAAGTTAAAAAGAAAGTGTATGCCTAAGGTTATCTATATGTGTACAACCTGAGATCCTGGTGTCCCAGCTATCCATACCGAGGACCAGATCTCACTTGCACTGATTTCTGTTAAATCTAGGGTATGTCTACATTGGGAAATGGAAGTGGAGACTGCACAGTGATATCATGTCAGAATGAAGCTGGATGTACAATAATACTTGAGAGCTGAAAAGTGAACAGGAGTCCCCTGCTCCACCATTGAAGATGCACTTTTAGGCTATTATTACTTCCTGCTTATCCTTTCCTATGACTTTCTCCTTACACTTTTGTATGATGGAATTCTAAATATCACATTAAATTCTTTAGAGAGGGTAGAAAAACAGAGGGGGACAGGAAGGGAAAACTGCTTGAACTTATTTTGCAAACTATAATTCAAACTTCTCTTTGAGGGTAGAGACCACGTCTCTACAGTGCAGAAAACAGGATTCTCATTAAGCTGAGAACTGGAAGGGTCCACAGAGGCAATCCAGCACATCACAACTCCTGAGTCATGGTTCACACAGACTTTAACGAGCTTTCCACACCTTAAAGTAGAAATAGTGGTTGTTAATTATTACTACATAATTATTATTTGGAATTTCAAGTATAAACCAAATTTTGTAATGTACACATTTTCTGCTATCCATTGAAATATTTTGTTAGTTAACAGAAAAGTCTATATCATAAAGACATTAAGTTATATTGCATTTCAGATTTACCTGCAATGTTGCTAATACATTGGATATTTAGGCATGACTGTGTTCCCTACAGGCTACAAAGGTCCCATCTCCCTTGACAGTTTATTTTGCTTCTATTGTTGGAGGAGGGTGCTTGAGGGAGGCAACACTAGTTGCCTCAGTCCCGTTGGAACAAACTTCATTTAAACAATGACTCACTCACTCAGTTTAGAGTTTCTGATATTTAGAAATGGAAGGGAAAAACGTTGTGAGCTTCAATGTGATTTTCCAGGATGGTACTGAATCTTTTTACTGATTCCTAGTACTTAACTAGCTAGTCTTTTTTGTTTTGACATTACAGAAATTTTCATTGCTAACAGTTTACCTTAAGAAAACTGCTGGAAGCAACTCTGGAACAGAAAGTCTTGGTCAGAGCTAGGGCACTGTTAATCATAGGCTCAATACTCTTCCTTTTGCACTGTTGTAAATCAGAAGTGACTGTATTGAATTCTATGGATTTCCACGAACATAAATAGAGTAATTTAAATCCTATAATGTCATCATAAGAATAAGGCATTTTTTTACTGCCCCACATGGAACAGCATTAACAAGGATGAGGGAAAAAAGCATCTAAATTGTTTACTTGCAAGAATAAAACTTGCTAGCAGCACAGGCCCATTTTATTATTAAGAAACAAGACAACCTTAAAGCAAAACTTGAAGTTCTAAACCTGTGCCGCCTTATGTAAACTACTTATTCAGAATGCACATTTAAAATTTAATCTAGCAGGCATTGTTAGGAACAAGAGCTGTACCGTACCTGGTTTTGAAAACTGCTGAGTGCCCTCTTTTTCTACACTGAAGTTGAACATCGACCTTGATGTTCCCTGTTTTAACATTCCCTTTACGAGAAAAGATTAAAGTAGGCAGCAGCAGCAAAGATTTAAAGAAGATTTAAATGGAGGTTGTGAATTCCATTAGGGATCCCAAGATCTTAGAATATGTAAACAACAAAACACATCATCTAATCCCCTCCTCTCTGTGAATTGGTGAACTCAGTCCTCTATATGACAACTGTTTATCATAGCATACAGATTTAGCATCCTATTATCATCTAGTTATTATGAATCCATTTTTATTCTTGTTGACTGGCTCATTTTTTTATTTCCACTCTATAAAGGGAAGGCCAATGTTTCAAAAAAATTGCATGTTGCTCTTTTTAGCAATTCACATGAATACCTAAGCTTATTCATAAATAACTCCAACAGTAGGAATACTAGTGTCTGTATGTGCTAAAAATTTGTAGGTAGTTTAAGAATACAGGGATTCTGAAAGGAATCTCGAAGTCTCACACACAAACACACATGCATATACATACAAACACAACTCAATCACCCTCCCATAAAACAGACATATTTCCCTTTTTGTTTCTACTTATTACAATTACTTGGTATTAGAGCTACAAGCTGCCTAACTCTGAATAATTTTGAAATCTAATTCAGGGGAAACTTTGGGCATAAAAATCACGAAGGCTGAATGGGTTCACAAAACTCACATAAGCACCATTCTATCGAGGCACCAGGATTAGATGAAGACAGGAGTAGGCTAGACATAGAGGTCGGGAAACACAAGGAAAGGAGCTGGCCAAGATAATAATGGGATAAATGGGATTGCATTTGTGAGAGAGAAGCATGGAAACAGATCAACAGGCACAATGCTAGGAAAGAACTAAATTTGGGAGAAGCAAGATAAAACTGTAGTTACTTTCTGGAACATTTCACAGAAATTGTTTTAAATGTTATTAGAGGATATAACTGATTGTTAAATGTTGATAATTTTGGACTGAATAAATCATAAAACCTCTTTCTCAGTTTCTGAAGGACAATATTATGCTAAACAAATAAACCCTGCTATGAAAAACAATACTATGAGTATGTGGGATTCACAGAAGGTACACTCTCTATGGCCCAAAGGAAGAAAAAAAAACCTATTAATGTCCCAACTGCACAAACAAAACTGAGAGGGGTTTCTGGCTGCTTCTTACTTAGGCACAAGTTAAACAAAGGCAGTCTCAGGAAAATGAAGTAATGCTTACATGAATATATGAATATTTCTATTATTCATTTATTTCTCCTAATATAACGTTAAAGGGTTTTTTTAATGAAGATTTGTAGGCATCCTCCTTCACTGTCATTTTAAGTGCCGTTTTATATTTTTGAGATCCTCTCAAGACAAATTTCCTTAAAGAGGGTAATGTCTACAAATGTAACTATCAGAGCTGTTTTTTTCTCAGAGAGTCAGAGCCGACTGATCAGAGATAAACCTAGAATTTGTCAGTCTCACTGGATGAAGGCTCCCCTAATTCAAGGCATGTCAAAACAGGAATATGAGAAATATCAACTTTCTTTGGAATAGGGATGTCCAGCCAGAAGTGTCCTGTTTTTCTACCACATGTTTAGGAAGATGTAGATTTTCACTGATTATGTTCTTCCAGACCTTTACAGAATTTTAGAGGCTTGTTGTTTTTCTCTGCTGGCAGTGTTTGAGACAGTGAGAACTAGAAAGATGACCCACAGTTAAAGAAGGAATTCTCTGCATCTCGTAAAGGAAGGCTTACTCTAAGAAGTGTGACAAGTTAAACTGTCTCAACTTGGGGAATTTCACTTAATTTAATTTGTTGCCAGTCAACATAAACCTTATATTACCAATTCAGCTATGAGAAAAAAAGAAGATATAAACAGTTAAAGATACATTTAGGGAAATGTCTTTCCTACCCCTCCCCCAGCCCCTGCTTCAGTCAAACACGTCTCCTCCTCCACTCCATAGTCTCAACTTCCCTTCATTTTGCCACATGTTACACTCAGTTGCTTCCAATCCCTTTAGTGAGATGACAGACAGTGTGGGAGTTTGGGGTCTGCACTTAATGGTTTCTTTCTTCTGCTCCTTATTTATTTTCCTTCTGCTTCTTATTTATTTTCCACCACTGCTTCTTGCTCCTTAATAGTCCCCTACCCTGGCACGGTTTGCCTGCAATTGCCCTCCTGGCAGTGTCCCTGCCCCAGCATGGGTCCTCCACGGGCTGCAGTCCCTTAGGGGTGTCCCTGCCCTGGTGTGCGTTACCCATGGCCACGGTCACCTTGGACGTATCTCCTCCATCATGGAGAATCTCCTTCTAAGGTGGTGGCTCCAGCTGTGCCTCCTGTCCCTCACAGCTTCTGCTCTTTCTTAAATATGTTTGAGTAGAGGCACCATAAGCTCCTCTGCCTGGCTGAAGTTTTGGCCTTCAATGGTCTGGTTTGATTTGTTTCACAGCCTTATGGGACTGTCTGGGACTGGTACAGGACAGTTCACTGCCTCCTCCCACACAGCTCACCCCAGCAGCTCCCTGCTACCCAAACTCTGCCATTTATGCCCAATATAAGAAGACAAAACCCAACTATAATGACGGAGTACATACCCAGCCCCAGAATGGAACACGGTGCCTTCCCAAATAGGCTTGGTGAATTAGTGAAGGAACATGAATGGGACAAAATGTTTTGAATTTGGTCTCTGTTGAGACCTTGAGATTGTGAACAGACAGGCTATTCATGAAATAAACAGATTGTGTTTGTTTGCAGTTTGCAGAGCCTGATGGGCTCAGGAAATGTGGGTTATGTCTACTAAACAAAGTCACTTTGCACCTTTCCATTACAGATTCAGGTAATCTCTTTGAAAATCAGTAACACCTCTAACCCATACTTGCACCTCAGAAAGGGATTTGTGCCTATTCACACTTTTGAAAATGCATTCTTATATACTTTTGCACTCAGATGATTTTTTCCAGTGATAAATTCCTGCCAAATTAAATATTTCTGTGCTATATAGTGAAATGGGTGTTCAGAGCTAATTCCTAATCTGATCATTTCCAGGTTCTCAGTTTAATATGATTTATCTACCTGAAAGAAGCAGTATGGTTGTTATCAGCCACCACTAATGAACGTATGAAAATGACACAGTATGTACTTCTACTGACCAGTCATGCAGTCTAAATATAATCATATAAACCACCACTACAGTTCTGGTACTCCTTGTGCTGTGATGAAATGAAAAGTTGCTAACAGATATGAGTGTGCAGATTTAGTATAAAAGAATGTCTGTAAGCCAGCTGGCCTAATGTTTGTGCACTGTAAGGAGGTCAAAGACCTTGTATGGTCTTAATAAATAGAATCAACTGACTTCATATGTATTTTGGCACTAATATGTGGCCTATGGCATCATTTCCTGAGGTTTAGTACAATATTAATAAAAAGGCTATTCCAGATTAGGTCCAAATCAGCGTTATGGTGGAGAACAGTTTTTCTCTTTGCTCAGTCAGAAAAAAAAATAAATTAAGCGGAATAAGGCACAGCTGCTTATGGCATTACTTTGAAATACCCACACAAACACAAATCCTCAAGTTAAGTTGAAGCTTGCTTCATTTTATTTATTTCTCATTAGTTTGCCTTAAATCACTGACTTCTCTGGGAAGGAAAAAAAGGAAAAGAAAAAAGAAACAAGTCCTGCCCCAGCCAGAGAGATGAATAAAGCACATGCCAACAATAAATCCAGGTTTAGCCTTTGGCTTTGAAACACCCTGAATTCATTACATTTGTTTGTGCAGCCACTGTTAATCTGTTGTGATAACAAATTAAAGTCTGATTTAAATTAAAGCAAATCACAAAATAATTAGAAGCTTCTTCTCTCTCATACTACTTTCCAGCTCTTCATCCTTTACTGGTCCAGGTTAGGGATTCACCACCTGCCATTTGATGCTTCAGAAGGCTTATCTGTTAGGCTTTCCTTTTGCCTTCCCTGTAGTATCCTTTTTTTTTACAGTATCATGTGGGGGACTTACACATTCACCACTGTTTGACCTGCTTTCCTTCAAAGACTGTTACTTTAGATCTCAGAGGAAAATATACCTCTTGATTTCTTCTTTAGCAGTCCTAAGTTCTTGTTCCACACCCTCATTAGCCATTTCTCTGAAAATTTTTATGAGAGCTTCTCTGAAAGATACCATTTCAAACATTTTTTTTTCCACTGTAATGCATTATATTTCAGTAATGAGCTGTGTTATGACTCAGTGTGCAGCACCTATGCTCACAGATGCGTTCCTCATTTAAGAGAGCCTATAATCCTGTCCTACTTATTATTTTATCTCAATTTTTCTCCTTGGTAAATGTCAAAGCCAACTTTACATTTAAATATGGAACCATGAATATGGAAGCGGGTATGGGAAGAATAAGATTTTAAACGTCTATATCCCGGACAGTAAGAGTCACTCATTAATCAATAAAATGTGTGCTTCCTCCCTATCTGAAGTATACAAGGTATCTAGGTTTAAGTTATATTACGTTTAAGACTTATTTTGAAAAATGGAAGGATCATATCTTTTCCAAGGCTTTTTCACCAGGATGGATTTTATAGAGTGATTGTGTGTGTATGTGTTTGTGTGTATGAGTTTGTCATGGCTGAGGAAGGAAAGACAAAGAAGTTGCAATTTCAGCATTGATAGGTGAAAAATCCTTCTTCTCTTCAGTTAAGCTAAGGCAATATCTTACATTCAATGTCTCTTTTTCTTTCTTTCTTTTTCTTTCCTTTTTTTCCCAGGAAATAAATAATTTTGGATTAAAAGGGTGGGGTTTAATTTCCTAAACTCGTTTGGCTGGTGCCTTTTTATATGCCATAATGTATCCTGTTTTGCCTCCAGCTGCAAATGAATTCTAACATGTTTTTAAAAACATTTAGACGTGAGAAGGAAGTGATGTTACTAGAGGTAAAAAATATGAATTTTGGATTTTCAGTGTCTGTATGGTGAGCTGGTATTATTAACACATATGCCAGTTTTGGCATGATGCAGCTTTCAAAAAGTTGTTTTCTATCATTTTGCTGTATTAAGGTATGACTTATTCTGACGTGCAGATGAAGCTAGGATAATTTAAAAAATATACAGAAAAATTAGGAAACTGCACTAATCTTATGAATGATGCTTTTCAAATCATGAAAACTTGTTGAAACAGATGCAATATGTTCCTTTTTTAATTCCCCAGATTATCATTAGACTTGAGGTCACACATAATTATGATATCTTCAGCACCCCTGCTAAATCACTGGAGTTACAGTAAGGATTTATAAAATGAACTCTGCTAAGACTTAGGCCTTGGCATGTAATTTGGACTATGAAATAGGAACAGAAAGATTTTTGTTACAGACTTGATTCTAGGCTTCTTGAAGAAATATGAAATACTGTGCAATTTACTTAATATAAACACCTTTGTACATGCAGAGTGCTACACATTCTTGATTCTTTTGCTTCTTTCTCAAAACTTACAAAAAAATGAAATAATTCTTAAGATATACCTGCAATGAAGTATTTCGGTAAAATACACAGAATTTGAGCCACCTTGATACTAGTTTCTGCATTAGCACATTTCTTAAAATTACTCACTTTGTGGAGAAGAGTGGTTTTAGGGACACTGGCTAATAAGTGATAAGGTGAAAAAACATTTCTCATCACTCTCAAGAAGTGCACTTCTCAAGATTAATTAACAAATTGATTCATCAGTACTTACAAGGACACAAAATTGCTTCACAAAAACATTTTTATATGCCCTAGGAAAAAATCACACTGAAAAGAAGCCAATATTGGATTTTTAGTCATGTACAAGTGAATTAAGGATTAGCTATAAACTGCTCACACGCATGCATTTCAAATGTTCAAGTGAGTGAGCCATTTCATGATGCTCTGAACAAATGATGTATACTACTCTAGTTTTAACTTCCTAACTAGATAAACGGTTTTCACTCTCTAGCTTTCCTAATTATGCTATGATTTAATCAATCTACTTGATAACCAGCGGCATTATTGGAGCAAAGAAAGCAAGTTATTCCAGAAAACAGGAGAAATTAAAAACTTTGCTGGCCATAAATCTTCTTGTAACCCTGCCATAGCTTCTCCAGTCTGTTTTCCAATTGGTATTCCATTTCAAATGGCTTCATATCTCCCAATAATGTACTGAAAAATGTAATTACTTTCAGAGGAGAATACAGATGCTTTCTGGCTTGACTGATTTGAAGTCTGTCTCAATGGAAGCAAACAGAAACCGAGATGCTCTTTGAGAAATTGTAATGAAATGTTATGGATTGGGTATCCCCCTGACATATCAGGAAAAATAACAGTGATGCCAGCATTTTATGATCCTAGCCCCATTTAACATTAAAGTTAATTCCTGGGTGACTCTCCTATAGATTAAGATAAATGATAAAGGATCATATTATGGAGAAGAGAAACATATGAAGTCATACTTTAATAGATGGTGTTTTAAGCACTGCATAACTCATTCTCTCTTTAGGCACAGATTATGTTGATGTGAGTGGAGAAAGGTAATTCAGAATGTAAAGAAAAACCTGATTTCCTTCTTTTGGATCTATTGATTTGTGTGTATACTTCCACTAGGTAGAGGTGGAAATGAATATGCTGCCAGAATGTTCACTGTCAGACAAATTATGTTCTTCTCTCTTAGCTTTGTTTATAAAATAGAAATGGTTATGACTAGGTTTATAACAAGCAATCCTGCAGTAAACAGGATGAATTTTAAACAGCAATACTGAAAACATTTTTAATCACCAAATTACTGGAATTTAGAACAGTTATTGGAGAGCATACTATATTAATCTCACTGATCAGTGATTTACTACTGACAAAAGATGAAGTTCTAGGTTACATACTAAAAATAATAATAATAATAATAAAAATTCTTCTTTACAACTAGGCACATGTCCACCAGAATTAATAGAATTCTATTCAGTGAAATTAGTTTTCCTAGTGTTAAAAAGAAGCAAAATTTTTTTCACGTGTCCATCTTGCATATTTTAATTCTTCTTAAAGACTTCAAAAATACGTTTAACCTAGAAAACAGATAAAATTGCATTTAAGTGCCTTGATGCACTCTTTTCAGAGCTCACAGAGTACTACTAGGAAATTTCTCAGATACCTGAGTGCTATTCATGTGAAGTATGAGATAGCTCTACTCTATTAGTCTTTATTCAAATATGTCTGAAGTCATTACAGGAGATCAGTAAAACAGAATGAGTTACAAGATCTTCAGAGTGCTCAAACTCTCTGTGATTTTTCTCATACTTTCTGGTGTTTCTAATATTCTATATTGAACAGGACTACTGACTAACCAGTTGTCTGAGAATTACTGTTCAAAAAGATAATGTTATGATAAAAGTTATATGCAAAGAATATAGGTATCAAATAAAATATCCTGTTTTTCTTTCATGTAATGACTGAAGAAATAACATTGAACATTGAGATCCAGATTCGTCATCCATTTTGTATCTTCCTTTTCTGTAAAATGAAATGATGTTCTGGCTCTTGAGAAAGATGCTATTAGCTTGCTAGGTGTACTATTATTTCACGATTATACATGAGGATGTCCTTCATTTCTGTTTACTGGTGTTTTATACCTGTGAAATTATAGCACAAAGCATGGATGACTTTGAAAAACATTTCTTATGGACAAAATATTTAATTTCTATGCTGGAAACACGCCTATGTATTTTTCAGGGAGTTTGGCAGGCTGGTTTTACACTTCAAACCTTTTGATGATTTCAGTTCTACCTGAATATTAACTTACTTCATGCTTTTGTGGAAAGAGAAAGACCTGTCCTTGCGAGTCAAAAAGAAACAGCATACTATAGGAAAAATTGTTGATTTGACAAATCATCTTCTTTGGAGTATAAAATTATTTTTAGAATTCTGACACACAGCTTTGGTAAATTACAGTTTTTCACTTTTTACTATAAGAAAGTATTCTTAAGTTGATTGAAATTTTCTCAAATAACAGCATAGCAAGCAAAACAGAGAAGTTTCTGGTTTTGCTAAAATAACCAATAAACCAGGAATAAGCTAATTGGGTTTCATCAGCTAATACATAATTATAAGACAAATAATTGCAAAGTTTATTACAGTTCAGTTTTGTGTGCACTAAACTAGCAAAGCCTATGTAAAAATAATAGTGTGTATACAACATTAGAAGTTAATTAAAAAGTGACACTTTCCAATAAACTCACCATCTGTCTCCCAAAACTAATAAAAGCGTACCTACGGCTATGTTAAAAAAAAAAATGTAATCCACCATTTATTATATTATCTGTGTGACAAAAAATTCCCTCAGCATTATTTTTCTTCTGCTCTTAGCTTACTGATTAAACCATCCTCAAGGAAGAGTTTGAGGTTTTGTTTGGTTTTGGTTTTTTTTCAATCCATGAATGTCAGTCATGCAAATTTGGTGGTAATTCAGATAAGAAAGTTATTTTGCCAACAATTATGACTCCATCAGTATTAATCACATCCATAGAACACTTAGGGATGGAGAACTGAGATAGTTTTAGACTTCTGCACTGCCTTTTCTTCAGAAACATCTCAGAGCACATCACAAATTTTGAAGCAAGAATCACTTTATCCAGTTCTGAAATTTAATCACTGCTTGGCAGTCTCTGCAGTTCATCGAGACCTCAAAGGGAAGTTCAGTCAACCATGACAGTGATCAGGGAACTTCCCCAAAGTAACTGATACAAAACATTAAATCCATCCCATAGTTCAGAGCACCGATACCTTAGTGGGGAAATGATGTTTTTCCTTTCCTTTGGGATTCAGAGTCTGGAGTTCTGTCTCGAGGGCAGTCACCCTTGAAAGGACAGATTATTCTTGGGTGAAAGTAAGCATGTTTTCATTTTTTTCTGATCTTAGCACAAGTATGGCAGTGGTGTTTGCCACTACTTGCATGAGAAGTCTGTAACTAAAATATTTGTCCACAAATGTTCAGTCCAAGATCAATGCCATTACTCCATTGCTCTCACTTTCAGACCAGTGCACTAACCAGCAGTCTATAAAGTATCAGCAAGAACTAACTGGGAACTGTAGTTCTAGATATTCATACTGAAACAATGTGGGGTCAAAAAAAGTATTTTACATGTGGTAACTTTTTTTTTTTCCTGGCAAAAAGGAGAAACCAGGATTCTTAGGCACATCTGAGAGTAAATGACTGATTTTCAGGTAAGTCTTATTTTAAGTTTCTATATTTTCATGGGATCTAGACCCTTGTAAATGATAGATATTCATAACTAATATGTTCAGTGACTGAAAAGAGAAAATAAATGAATATGCCTATCTAGTATAACTATGTATAACTCATGGCATAAAGAACCATGTTGTACAACTAATCTTTTTCAATAAAAACATTATATTCCCTTAGAAAAGTTAATGCTCCTAGCACATGAATCGGTTAATTTTAATCAAGATCATATCAATTCATTCAAATCATATCAATCTTTGTCCTTCTTGTTGTCCTTTCTCCTCCTTTTTTTTAAATTGTTTTTTCAAAGATAGAAAAGAGCATTGTGTTTCTTTGTACTAGATTAAACCACAACTGTCATGCAAGGGGTTCTGCAATAAATGTATTGGCACAAATGATGCACAAAATTATAATCATTAGTATTTAAAAAGAGATATAATACCCAATACAATAAAATTAGAAAGCAAAAAATTAGCCCATTCTTTCAGAATAAAACTGAATATTTGTCTTTGAAAATGCTGCTGGTTCAGCAGTCATCCAGAGCACACAGGCACTCAACACATTCCAAGACTGAATTGTTTATTTAGGCAGCTGAATATAGACTGAGGATTTTTCAATCCCACTTCTTCCTTATTGGTTGTTCTTAATGTCTCCTTTTTGGCCAGCTGAGTTTTTGGAAGAAGAGAACAAAGGAAGATTAGTGGTCAAGCCATGGCAGTCATGTTTGCAAAGTTCATAATATAGCAGTGACAGCAATGATGCTTTCCATAGATGGAGGAGACTTGGTCTAGAGCTCTTTCATAGCCCCTTGCCTGGTGCTGAACTGTACAGTCTAAATCCTCTGCAAACAAACTTACTATTAAAAATATCCAGATCCAAAGAATGGTTTCTTCCTAAGTTGATAGGATTTTCTGTTTGTTTTGGAAAAGTTTTGGAAATTTTATTGTAGAAATGTAGTTACTGATTTGTTTCTAGTGTTTTAAACTGGCAAGAGAGCGTGGCTGTAAGTATGTAACAAGGATTAGTTCACCCTGTTGATCCTCTGAGAGTTAATGTGGGAAGAGCGCTTTTAAAATCAAATTCTCTCCGGCAACATCAATCAATCACTTTAAAGTGCTTTTATTTATAAGCTACATTTTATTTTCCTCCTGTAGGCAAATGAAAGAAAAATCTGTTGGAGATTAAAGAAGTTTGTGAGCCTGCCATTTCTTATTAAGAACTTGATTCCAAAGTTATAAATAACATCTCTCCTTCCCCTTCTAACATTAAGAAGAACCTGTGCTGTCAGCTATATTCTTGCTTTTTTTCTTCTCCAGGTCCCCTTCCTAGCTGTGCTTATTAGAGACCTTAGTCTGTGACTCAGGAAGGCACTATCTTTCTAGTTACTTGTAGCTGAAGCAGAGGCCTGTAACATGTAAAAAATACAAGTGTAGCAATCAGGATATAGTTAAAATGGGCTTGCCTTGAGGAGAACTAGAAGCATACTGAAATTGTGTGACTAACAACAGTATGTTAAGTATTTTATAACATTCTGATAGCACAGCCAGATATAATTTTATATACGTATGTGAACAATATTGTCCTCAAAGAAGCAAAGAAAGAAGGATATAGTTGGATGTAGGAGGCATCCAAGTAACAAAAATTGCCAGACCAAGGACAAGATAAGCACAACAGACTGAAAATAGGCAGGACATTCTCCCAAATAAAAAAGAAAGATTTGACTGGCACGATAAAATAAAATAAGCAGTACTAGGAGCAGAGGAGAGGCAAAAGTGATGTGACGAAAATCAAAGAAGAAAGACAAGGCCACTTCAGTTCGAACTTCTCTGCCAACAAGCTTTGAGGACAACCAAGCATCGTCCCCATCAGTGGTAAGTGTACAGAATCAGCTCTGTGGTATTGCATACTCACAACTAGTTTGGAATATGATTGTTAAACACCAGCAACTTAGTATATGTAGTGATGGTTAATATTGTGTAAGAATTGACCATAACATGAAGTGAGTTTTTAATGACTAAATTTAGGACAGTTTAATTTTGAAGATCAAATGCGGCCTGATCCTTCTCTTAATTAACTCTTCCTCAGCCTGGGGTAAACTGGGCATATTAAATGAGTTAAACTCCATAATGCTGGTGTGTCTAGTAGAGTGTCTTGAAGTTTATGGAATCATGGCATCCATCACTGAAACTTTGTGCATGCTGCAATGGAAGGGCCGTTCTCCACGGCTTCATTCATGCCTTATTTTTGGTAAGTGATGTGCTTTGCAACCACTTATGTCACACTGGTAAGCCTTTAGCTCTGGAAGCCATAAACCCAGAGACTACAGTGGGGGGGTCTGATCCCAAGATTTATGATACAACTCAGCCTGACTGAATGCAAAAGATGAGGAGGAAGTCAAGGGAGATTTCAACCCTTAAAGAAACTGTAAAAACGGTATGTGTGGTCTCGCAAATTTCTCCTCTCTCTTAAAACCAGAACCAGACGTATATGATTTCACATGCTAAATGTTTTATTCCACTTGTCCTTGTTCTGATGAAAGGAGTCCCTGCCAGCCTCACAGAGGTAATGTACCTGGATTTAGGAACTGATAATTAAAAAACCAAGAAAACCCACATCTGATCTGCAATCTGAATGCATTTCTTACTGCTCTTCTGCAAGAGCTGACCTTAAAGCCGGTATAGGTAGAGTTGCTTGAGTAGAAACACTAGACAGAGCAGCCGAGGGGAAAAACGTCACTAAATCTCCTCTCTCCAAATCAAGTAGAAGACTGTATTCTGATCCTGGCTAAGAGGCCTGAATTTTTAAACAACATCATCCACGAGTAAGAGGTATTAGCCTATGTTACTATCCAGTAAATTGACCTGGCTCTGTATTATAAAAGCGGTAGTTCTGCTTTACACAGATAGACTCCACTGGATGTCAATTGATATACAGATATCAGAGAGTATACAGATACCCTCAAAGCACTATTGGGGAAGATGTGTCAGGCAAAGTCATGGATATCTTTGGCAATTCTCTGGTGCCTAATAAATAGTAAGTATGGTATTATAATTAACCCAAGAAAAATCTTTATGCTGCGAGTTCATTGGTGACTCCAAAAGGAGATAGATGCCAGTGGGTGATGATAACCCTCTAAGAAACAAGAATGGGAGGCATAAAAAAGGTCTGTTGCCACTCTTGGGCCATGCCAGTTCCTTTCTAAAGTGGTGTTAGTTTAAAAACCTAAGCTTACTCTTGTGAAAGCACAGAGTTGATACAACTGGTGAAAGACAGAGATGAACAAAGATCAGCACATACGATCAACTAGCTTGAGTGAGCTGAAACTTGAGCCCAGATTCATTCCACATATGTCACTGTGCTGCATCATTGTATGCTTTATCACTATATGTTGTCCAGTATGTATAGTTTACCCTGCACCTTCTCTGACTAATCTCGTAGTGTTGGAGGCAGAAAGATTACTTTTGGCCATAAAAATAATCTGTTAAAAAAAATAAAAAATTGAAGACATAATTCATTCTGTTATTTAAAAAAATAAAGGAGTGTTCTATGCTTATCTGGTAGAGATAAACTTCAGTAGTTCTTTAGACAGCTAACACTAAGGTATTCACAAGTATGCCTTTCATTCTACATGATGATTATACAGAGAAAATATTATTCATTAGCCACATATAAGAGCCTTGTAAATATCTAAACAACAGTTTTGAATAAAATGCTAAATAAAATTAATTACTATTTTGCATGGTGCAGAATCATATTATATTTATTCATCTGTTCCAAACATACTTGAAATTATGAATCCTTTACTATTGGTCACTCATTGTCATTTTGGGGTTTTTTTGTAAAAAGACAAATATTTTCCAAATGAGTTGTATGTAACAGGGAAAGTCATTGAGTGGAAAAAGATTAGGATTATCTCTTAATGCATGCATTATTTCTAATGAGATTTACATCATTATTTGTCTTACTTTATCAACTCAGAGTATTATTACTTCTTAGTTGAACCTCCTGGTAGGAAACCAGCTGTATCTGTTACAGTGGGAGATAGTGCAACCTATTTTACAAATCCTTTTACAAGACATAATAAGAACAGCAAATGGTTCAATAGAAAAGTTATGGGGTTTTTGTGGGGGTTGTTTTTTTTGTTTTGTTTTGCTTTGTTTTTAAATCAATGTTGTGGGTAACTAATTCCTTTCACTTGCAATTTTTCTTTTAGTTTTGAAGTCTTAAAGTCCTAATGGCTCTTATTTCCTAATATGTCCATAACATATTTTATGTGAATAAATATTGACTAATATAAGCAAACTTGGCCCAAACCTATTTTTCCGTTTTCTACTGTATTTAAAAATGTTTCATTCTTATTATTGGCTAACAGGCAGTACCAGCCCTGATGTTAAGAAATAATAATAGGTTGGTTTGTTTGATTGTTTTTTCTAAGTACATCAACAGGTTCTGTGCAAGTATTTTAAGTACATACATGCCATGCAAATTATCTTTCTGAGCCAGTAGCAGCTTTTTTGTATTAATATATAGAAGCTTTGTCTCTTATAGTCAGGGGGTTTAACATTTTTTTTCTTAAGTTCTCTGTTCTCATTTTATTTGCTTCAAATATTACTTGCTGTCAGAAGCAATAGTAATAGAAGCTAAAGTTTTGGAAGGTGGAATTGTCGGTAGAGGTTTTGCCACTTTTTTCTTCTGTTGACTATATTAGGTGACAAATTATTGCAATGAAATTATTATTGATCTCTCTGCATGATGCTTCATACCAAAATGAGACTGGGAGACGTTATGTTCTGTAGCATATCTTTGTTGTCTTGGACGTATACAAACTAGAACACAATAAGGATATTATTTGGACTGTTTTTCCATTGCTCAGCATTTCTCAAAGTTGGGGAAAGAAGGACAGTGTATGCCTATGCATATACTCACATACTTTGGGTACTTTTTATTCATTATTCAGCTTTCTTCCTTTTGACTAATAAGGAAAATAGAAGTTATGAAATTGCAAACTGGTATAAGAAAAACAGTATTCTTTCCTCTGTTTCACTTATTTCACAGATTAAATGGAAGGACTCTCACCCCATTCCATAAGTCCAAAAAGCAAACGGATTTGGTGAGACTTTAATTCTTGCCCCTTCACCTTGCCTCCAATGGAAACCATAGCTTGTGTAAAATATCTCTTAATTTGTTTTTGTCCTGAAAATCAACCTCAATGCAATAGTGACTTCATCCAGAAAAATGGGAGATCATTTTAAGAAAAATCATTTTAATTACATACTTCCTCTCTGTAATTCCTGACTGTAAGTAATCACACTGCAGGAAACAAAACAGAACAACTTGGTTGTTCCCTTTTCTGAGATCAAAAGAGCTGAAGCAATAGCCAAGTTCATTGATACAATTTGATGGATTTTTTCATGCTTTCCATAATGATAAGTAGAAAGGATGAAGACAGATCTCCTTCCTCCCCACTGCAGACAGTGAGAGGATCACCTGTGTACCAGGAAGCTGAAGAAGAAGTCCCTCTCAATAATTTACATGGAAAAACTATGCCCACTCATTATACCCCCTGAACTTTGGGCAAGAATCCAACAGTTCATCACTTCTTCTTATGTATTACTGGAAGGTATTATAGGTTCTCATCTCTATAAATTCTTCATTATAGTTAATGATCATTTTTTCTCCTTTAATTATCAACATGGATTAGTAAATTATCTCTCTCATTCCCTTTTGATGACAAATTGCCACATGTGTAGCCTCACCTTCCCCATTTAAGAAATGGACTCCAGAAACACTCTTGCTGATGATACTCTGGTTTGGTCTTCTGAAGCTTATTTGTTCAGATCGTTTTCATATGTTTGGAAATACTCTGAGGAAGTTTTGGATAATGAACTCATTCCTGAAGAAAATGGTGGAGAAATAATGCACCATTCTTCCACTTACAAGTAGTCTTCCAAACAGACTGAACACACTAAACACAAATTTATTTTGATTCTTGAATATATTTAAACATATCATTATACTGAGATTAATGGAATCATCTACATGTTGGCTGGATAGAAATCTAAGTGACAAACCAACTAATTAAAAATACTTGCCCGTCTATGTCTCAACAACTGTACTTGTAGATAACTTCTCCTTAGAGGGATTAGAGGTCAGAAAATCATAATGGAGAATGAATCCAATGTGACTTTCTCAGTAAAGAGAAAATCTAAGAAGTATGAGAAAACCTCTCAGAGCTCTTGGTGACTGAAAGTGTCAGCTATCTTGTAGCTCATAGAAGAACGTGTGTTTGAGATAGTTATCTAGTCATGTTCCCCAAAACATTTTATGTCTATATGAATAATATAGTTTCTCTTTAGGTATAAATCTTTCATAACCACAGTCTCACCAAATATGACATCACATCTCCCTTGCCTCTTCAAACCATATTCCATTACATGTTCTGGCAGGTGTCATTTCAAAAGTCAATGAAAAATTTAGTAAAATGATACTTCAGTTCCTAGTCCTTTAAATGGTTCTGTATAGCTGGATAAAGATTTAGGTACTATCTGATGTTTTAAATGACAGAACTGCTGAAAGTATTTGATAAAGACTTATTTGATAACTCTTTATAAGTATAAAATAAATGATGTATACAAGAAGAGCACCAAAAAATAAGAAGAAATTAATACAGGTGTAAACAATAAAAACATTAAGCTGTCATTCTCTAAGAGAAAAAAAGAAAATTAAATGTTCATTTGTATAATAATTTATTGGCGGATTCAGAATTTGGTCCACTTTAGTTGTATTCACAATTTAAAACAAAATTTTGAAGTGTAATTCAGACTATATGGATTATTCAGATTATATGCACCTTGATCTTTTACAGTATTCCATGAATTGCAGCTCTGTGGTTTTTAAGCCTATCTATCTGTTTTGTTGGGGAGAAAATGGATTTCAGATGGTATAAAACAAGAAGGAAAGCAGGAAGAACATTGACCTGGATTAATAAGAATTGAGTACAACCTGATAGTTCAAAATACAAGGTCACATGTCTAGAAACAAATGGACTGACAAACAGTTGCTGTAATCTCAGAAATTATCATAAAGGGACAACATCAGAAGAGTCATCACAGGATGATTAATATTGATCACAAGGTAATGAAAAGGCAGTTTTGGTCTTAGAATGTTTCAGGGAAAGTTTTCTCAGGAAACAGAGGAAGTATTACTTTTGGTTCATAAGACACTGTCGACATTTCTTCTGGAATTTTACATGTTTTTTGAGTCACTTATATGCAGAAAGCCAAAAGGTGAATATAACTGAATGAAGAGACTAAAGAGTGGTGTCTTCTTGGTTACCCTAAGAAGAAGAATGGCCAGAGACATAAACAGTTGAGAAAAGATCTTAAAGAAAATTGGTGGTCTGAGAACAGATGGGTATGGACTAGTTGTGGACTAGTTTAGGCTAGACATTTCCAATTGCTGGAATCATGAGTCTCTGACATGGGTTTTTAGTGGGAACAGGGGGGTCAAAAAACCTGTATTGTTTTAAGACGGATCGTGACTGTTGTAACAAAAGGAACATATAGTATAATTATTCATGAGATCATTTGGATTCAATAAGCCAGGAGTTTTCTTCAAACCATAGCATTCTAGCCTGAAGTATGACCTAAATTTAGAGCAGTCTAGTCTTTTAAAACTGTCTTCTGATGTCACCTTTATTGCCAAACCTCCTCAATTGCTTCTGCAGCATTATAATAGGTTGTTTCACCTGCAAATGAGATTCAGAACCCCTAAAAAAATTGGCAGTACTTGAAATGCTTATGAAGGACTTCACTGAATAAAAAATAGCACTGTTTCAGCATTAAAATTCAGAATCAAGTGACACTTCACACTTTATTCTGTTAATTTTAACAGAGTTAAGCTGTTATCTTTAAATGTGTAGAACAGAGAGAATTTTACATATTCTACAGAAACAAGTATGAGACATCTTAATCAGGTGTAGTAGTTTATGATAATCTATTCCTACTTTAGTTCTGTTAACATGATACACTGAAGTAATTAATGCTGTCATGGATTATCTATGTACACTCCCCATGACAAAACTTATTGATATATCCATCATTCTTCTAAAATCTACTCATTGTGAATATGCTAAAACAACATTGCATTAGCAGGTTTGCTAAATAAAATAACATCAGCCAGAGAGTTTGCGGATTTCTCAGCTCTTAAAATATCTAATCAAGAGAACTGCACTCATGCATTTTGGCACTGGAGTTATAAATTATGCATAACACAGCATAACATTAAAGCATTAACATAATTTAACAATACCAATCTATCAGTTCCTAAGTGAAAGAAAAAAAGGTGTTGTATCTGAGTGTCTTGACTTGATTCACCTAGTTTGTACATGTTTAAGATGTATAGTAATAAGAATGATTATTTAAAAGTTTTAGATCTTTGCTAATGTGCCCTTACTTCTTTTCTTTAACTGTGTAATAAATTTTTTACATACAAGCCTTCATTTGTTGATTCCTTTTTTTTTTTTTTGTCCAACTGACACACTAAGTAATGTCCTTTTTTAACCTACAAAAATGTACAGTTAGTTAAGACTAGATGCTTTAAACAGAAAATAAATCTGTGGATTACATCTAATTTTATTCTGATCATTTCCAAAGTATTAAAATACACGTAACAGCCATCATCATCAAAGATACTTCCACCAATTTAGCTAACATTTAGCAGAAGAAAATAGATAATACTTTCTTCATGTGTGATGATTGTCACGCTAATAGCATTCCTAGTGGTTTTGAAATCTCAGCTGCATGTTCTTCCACTTAAAGTGTCTAGCCAAGAATATGGAAGATGGTGTGACCTTGTGGGTTTTTTTGCAGACTTGGAAACACAGATCTTGGATTGACATAAGGTTTCTTGAATGTTCATCTGATCTTTAATATTTTTTTATCTTTGAGTTATTATCTCACTTAGTCATAAGTTACAAATACACCACTGGGAAAGACTTTTCTGTTACACATGTAGACATAGTAAATATGTGCAATATGCCTGTAACTGATCTCTCAGCGTGACTTCACCTTATGGTGCCATGGTCCTAGATAGAGAGCCAGAGGAACTGCTATACTAGAAAACCCCATATTTGTTTACCTTTTTTTCAAAGGTAATTAAATAAACTACTGAGAAATTCCTTGCTCCTGTACAGTCGCTCCTAATACCAGTGTTATGCAAGGATGGGGTTCTGATTCATTGTATGAAACGACATATAATGACGACAAAAAGTTCAAACTAGCTTAAATAAATTTAATCTGACCATATATGACTTACCTTTATTCTCATACCTGTCTGCAATTATTTTCATTTTAGATGAAGGAGAAAACAAACTGAAAGACTAAACTTTCAGAACAGCATTAGATTTTGACTCTTCTCTGACACAGTCTACGAAGACAAAAAAAGTAAAAAGATGTCCATTTCTGCCAAGTTTTCTCTAGTAGTAAGAAACAAAGAAAAATGTAAACTACATACACCCAGCCTAGGTACTTACTGTTAGTAATTTTGATTTTCATAATCACCAAGGTTCTTTTAGACACCGAGATAAGTTGTCTACTCTAAGAGCACAGATTTGAACTCAACATCTTATACAGCATTATAAAATAACCTTACACTGCCTGGTATGTTGTCAGACACCCAAATCCTCTCTGTCTGTTTATAAAAATAATTACATATTTTTCTGTGGGAATTTCGTAGGAATGTAAATAAGTAGCATGGTTATGTAGCATAACAATAACGGTACTCTTGCTGGAAGTGTTCTTCGGGAAGAACAAGTCCCCAGTTTATGTCCTTGTTCTAGAGTGCTTCAGTATTTTTCATTCAAGACTGATTTTTTATTCAAGACTGATGAGATAAAACACAGGAGAATGCCCTCATCAGCATGCAAGGGTCATGCTCCTACTTTAATTGGTTTTTTGAGGTTCAGGACTTTTGTATCCTCAGCTGCACTGTGGCTAGATTTTGCACAAGAGGTGGCTACAAGCCTAACCTATAGCTCAGCAGATGAGTATGAATTTGTTCAGGCAGAAGAAGGCACTGAACAGAAATCTAATTCGTTGGGCAAGTAGTGTAACTCTTGCTGTATTACAAAGTTACTCCTGTAGGCAGGAGTAACAACACAATAATTACAGGCTACTGTAATTTTAAAATAAAAGAGAAACCTACTCATATTTATAAAACTGATACCTTCCAGCCTTAGACAAGTGTCTAAGTTCAAGGCAGAGGAAAAATTTAAAAAATGGACTTCTTTTGGTCTTTTCATGTCATCTGTTAGATATATCTTTTATGCTAAGGATGCTGTCTTCTATAGATCAAATATGTAGGTGTTGCTATAGTTGAAAGTGAGAGATAAATGCCTCCACACGGAGATTTAGTCCAGCTTCTAATAGGTGTACAAGGCAGGGGAAACAAATCCTTGAAAGTACATTTATTGAAAAAAAACAAGATCATTAACTCTTAGATAGCTCCAGTTAGGTATGATGAATACTACCTTCTTTGCACAAGGAATTCAGGTTCATAATTCATGTTTTTTAAATTTCATTTTTCAAAAGAGGCACTTAGTATTGTGTTCCCACCATCAAACCTGAGACTGTGTGGATTTCAGCATTAGAAAAAAAATACAACCACGGAAAATCCTAAATTAAAAATGTATAGCTCCATATTCAGAGGACAATTAGGGGAGTGGAAATGATACTCAGGCTCACAACTTAAGTGTTGCAAATTTGAAGAAATATTCATTAAACAATTCAGAAACTACTCTCAATTCTCTGCACACAACAAAGATTACAAGTTCCAGTGAATGGAAGATGAGAACATGGCCACATGTTTAAGGAGTATATCATAATCCAGGGTGAAATGAACCATGGCTGTACAGCAGCAGCATCAATTAATTTCATAATTTCCAATCTTTTGAATACTTCACATGCAGCTTTAATACATAAAGAAATGTATGCAGATAGATTCCCTAGGCAAAGTAAGATACCAAAGTATTTTTTAATACTTCCTACCTTATCCTTCTGTAAATACTTCTATTATTAAAGTTCTGTTTATGATGTTGACTTTTTTTTTTTTAAAAGTCTTTTTTTGTCAATGAATAAATGTGCCTTCAGAATAAGTTAAGGACTATTGAAATATTGTAAATGAAGCTTTTAAAAGAAGAACTGAATCGAGAATTAATACAAGCAATTTCTATCCATGAAGACAGTTTTCTAGCCATTTCTTCCTGTCCACTTTGCATAAAAACTACACACAGTGGTATTAATATGCTATATTTCATTGTACTATCACAGCGTCTTTTCTCTTTTTAAATTAACTTATAACTTAATGTTCCATTACACATTCAGCACAGGAAATACACAAATACAATCAGGGAAATACATTTTTGTAAATCTCCAGTATTTCTGAACTATATGTGTTAGTTTTACTGACTCTCTAGTGGACAAATGTTGATCTAGCACTGAGTAATAATCAGCACAGCCCATAAGGAATAATGGAAGTCTCAACACTGAAATAAACTGGCATAGGCATTTATCACTACCATTTCTGATATGGTGGCAGTTTCCAGTATAACTTGATGTCATGGTTTAACCCTGGCTGACAACTAAGCCCCACCCAGCCGCTCGCTCACTCCCCCCTTGGTGGGATGAGGGAGACAATCAGAAGGGTAAAAGTGAGAAAACTCGTGGGTTGAGATAAGGACAGTTTAATAGGCAAAGCAAAAGCCACACACACAAGCAAAGCAAAACAAGGAATTCATTCACTCCTTCCCATGGGCAGGCAGGTGTTCAGCCATCTCCAGGAAAGCAGGGCTCTATCCCACATAATGGTTACTTGGGAAGACAAACGCCATCACTCCAAATGTCCCTCCCTTCCTCCTTCTTCCCCCAGCTTTATATGCTGAGCATGATGTCATATGGTATGGGATATCCCTTTGGTCAGTCGGGGTCAGCTGTCCCAGCTGTGCCCCCTCCCAGCTTCTTGTGCACCCCCAGCCTGCTCACTGGTGGGGTGGGGTGAGAAGCAGAAAAGGCCTTGACTCTGTATAAGCACTGCTCAGCAATAATAAAATCATCCCTGTATTATCAACACTGTTTTCAGCACAAATCCAAAACATAGCCCTGTACTAACTGCTATGAAGAAAATTAACTCCCAGCTAAAACCAGCACACTTGACATATACCATTTGATAGGAATTCCAAATATAGCTAAGTGATTTGGAGTAAATTGCTGGGACTTTGGAATTACAGTTTCTTATCTGTATCTACTGCACTCTGATTAAGCAATATCATGTTTTTTGTAGTAATGCAAAGTTCTCTAAGTGTTATGTCAGCTCTCCTAATTTTACAAACATGGTCCTAAAAACAGTTCTAAAAATGAGGTCTAAAACCAGGTCATCTGCCTACTCCACTGGTTTTGTGAGACTTGCCTGCCCAAGTACAAAAATACATTAGTTAAATTTTCAGTTTGAGTAATAACTCTACTAATACTAGAGAAATTCTTTTAATATGTAGTAGGTGAGGATGCTGCATTGGCCACGGGCAGTGTATTAACAAAAAGTCCTAAAATAAAAGCAGAGCACTGAGATTTGTTTTGTGTAATCTAAACCTAAGGTAGCATTCAAAAAGCAAGGGATTTTTGGAAAAGAGGAACTGAGAAATTGAAATTGAATAAAACCTTCTGTTACAGTAATCTTCCTACAGGCTTCCTTACATGCTGAGGTGAAGTCTGTGCCATAGAGGTGTTTGAGCTAGAGGGAGAGTTGAGTACATGTACGTGTGTTTAGAACTCTTTCAAATGCAATTTGCATATATAGGACAGGTTGTCATTACTGAAATAAGGAACGCCCTCCTCCTACACATTCTCACTTTGAATATTACCTATGAATATTTATGTAGCATTGTGTTTTAGAGATTCATATAGGAATATTGAAATTATTGAAGGGAGATAAAATACCAATTAGTTCTCTTTCATATTTAGACTTCTACATTAGACAACGGAGTTTTAAATACCTTTTTTTAAAACCATTGGAAATACAGCTATATGTGCAGCAGACATGATTAAAATGAAGGCAGAGCAACACAGCAGAAGTGAAACTTAAACAGGTAGAGTTTTATGCCGATAACGACAGCTTCTCTACTTTAAACCTTGGGCAGCAGTTGCATTAAATTAGGTCATGACTGGAAACCTCATACAAAAGCATCACCAGAGAGATTCTACTCTTTTGCCCCCCACAACATACAATCTCTGGTGTTGCTTTTGTTAGTTCAATTTAATATTTTTATTTTGGTTTTTTTGTGAGTTTATCCATATTTGTCTGAATTTCCAGGGAGTAGAAACTTCCAGATTTCTAATATCAGAAGAGGTTTCTAGTGATATTATCATTCACAGAATTTAAAATTGCAGACAGTAATCTCATCTGTAGTATTAACTTCTAACAGCCTAAAGGTATAGCTTTATTTTTGTGACAGGTTAACTGTAAAAGTGCTATTTGTGACATCTTTTTAATTTCCTTTGACTTATCCTGTATCTTCAAAGTTTTTCTAACATCTCACTGTGAAGTTGTTTTCAATGAGAAAGTGGCATATTACATACCTTTGGTCACATTGTACAATAATCCCACCTATATTAAATAGCCTTAGATCCAATAAAACCAGTCTACCATAACATGATAAACTTTCTAAGGTGTTTTGACCCTAGATTTATTAGATCAGCTTATAAAGCTGGAAAAAAGCATGGCAAGTTTTTGGGCACACCAACCATTTTTAATTCTTATATTCTTATACATGCAACTTTGCTAAAATAATCAACACTATTACTATCTTAACAGTAAATCTGAGAAGTGTTTAAGCACTCCAATATTCCAAGAACAAAAAAAAGAAACATCTTTGAAAAACACAAAGGCTACGTTTAGCATATATTTAGAAACATTTTGTTGTTGGTTTCTTTAATGACTCATGCTTTTCAGATTTTCTCTGTGATTATTTGTCTTTTAATATATGGGATGATCGTGCAGCCACAGGACTCCAAAACCTGAAGCAATTATTTTCAGATTCAAAATAAATTTGAAAACCTGGCAATTCTGATCATTCCATTTAAAGTAAATATTAAAATATTTAGCATTGAAATTAAAAATCAATAACTATAAGCAGAGAAGGAAAAAACCTCAGAAATTAAAAGCATTTCTCTGATTGTGTTAAGTAGGACTAATAATACCCACATCTATTTCAATAAAAGAATATGGGCAATCACAGGCAATCGCAAACATAAAGAGAGTACTTTCCCATCGGTTCAACAATATTTTTTTTCCTCTATACAGAGTCTACTTTAATCATAAAGTTTGTTTCCTGGGGAAAACCTTTACATTCTGCATCTTTTTGTGGAAATAAAGATGGAACACCTTTTGGTCATTCAATGTAAGTTGTCTTTTTTTTTTTTCAGTCTTGGAAAGGTATTTTTTAGCTAACTGGTGTCTATATTGTTCTATCTCCAGCTGTCATATTCTTAGGTACTGTTCAAGCTTCTATACCTACATCTTCCACATACCAAATCTATCTTGCACCTCTCCTGCAAAACTTTTTTCTGTGCCAGACTCAGGATTTTATTTTATTTTACATTTTTAATCAGAGAATGATAACTGTGATGAACCATTTTAAAGATGCAGTTGCGTAGTTGCTTGTACTGATTCACCCAGCATCAAAGTAACTCACTTAATTTGTTGCATAATCAATTGCTGTTCTGTAGTTTTCTTGATTATTACTAGACTACCTTGGTGTATATAACTTCAGATTCTTTAACTAAAGGTATACAATTCCCTTACAGGTAGTGACTTACAGAGTATCCTGTATCACCTGAATTACCCATTGCTGGGTAATTAATGCAGTAGTTGTAATAGCTTCCAATATAAATATGAGAAACTACAGCTTATATGAACTGATCTGAAGCGTAGAATATCTGAGTAATATAGGCAAGCTCATTCTCTGTCATAATTCAGCCGTCCACCTTCAGTCCTTAAGGTGGAACATTATGCAGCTGGGAGAAAAGGAAGGATAGGTCCTCATGGCATAGTCTGCTCTTGTGATTGGAAGTTTTCATCCTCTCGCCATTGCCAGGTTATGGGCTACATTCACCTCTGATTCTGAAAGCAGCTTCAGGTTAAGTGCTGATAGCATTAGCTAAGCATTTTCCTTTCAGGCAAGTATATAGTTACAACTCTCCTGGCTTTGATTTGTTTCAATATTAGGAAAGGAGAAGCTATCCCGAGGGAGGCATTTGTTTCAGAAAAACAGTAAGTTGAATGTTATTCTCAATTACGTTGGTGTAAAGTAGGACTAAATCCTAGTTAAATTCAGAGGATTAGATCTAAATTTACATCTCAACACTAGAGATAAAAATTTGGCCAAATATTCCCTGTAAATTGTTAAGTTTCTAAATTTATCGGTCACTTGAAAACTAATTGATGAATTATGTTGATTGAAATTGCTAGCAAATTGTTCAGAAAGAAAAGTGGTTTTAATGTATGACATGCAACATAACAGAATGCATATTTTACATAAAAATAAAGTATTTTGAAAATGTTTATTATTCTCTGACTTTGGTGGGTCAAAAGTGTTGTTGGAATAGTTTCTTCTCTATATTTACTCCTCTGTTCCTAAGTGAAACCATCTCAAAGAAAGAACAAAAGCAAAAATATGCTATGAGCCCTCCCAAATTAATTAATAATTTCAAAATTTTTTAGCAAGTTATTAAATTACCTCAGCTGGTTTTCCAAGTTTAGTCAGTGTTTTGTTTGTGCTTGGTTTTGGTTTTGGTTTTTCTTTTTTTTTTTTTTTTTAAAGCATCTAGTTTCAGTCCTGAGTCCACTGTACTATTTTTTTTTTTTAATTTTTTAAATCTTTCTCTTTGCTTGAAATTTTAAAATCTCTATTTAATTTTTTATGATAAAAATATCAGTACCTGTTACATTAGGTTAGTAATTATGCATTAGGGAATCCTGAAAGATCACAAAATGTTTCAAATTATTGGGTATGCTGTACAAAAAGTAATATTTTAAGAGGAATAGAATTAGGTATTTCTCCAAAGTTTAATCACCATTTAAAAAATGACATCAAATTTTTGTCATTTTTACTACATTATTAATACTCTTTAAAAAGAGCAAATAGAATGAAAGTGTATATGGATAGCTTGTTTTAAGTATCTCATGCACCAGGTGTCTAATGTACTATTTATGTTGGAGAAAAACCCTTTCAATTGGTAGCTGTTAGTGTTTGTTTAATAAAATCTCCAGATATTGTCAATATTTCCCCATAGCCTTCACTATATATACTTTGAGCACAATTTCTAATTGTCAACAATGAAACTGATATGTGAAACTGTCAATGGGATGTTTTCATTTTGTGTGTACCTTAAACAGATCTTACAGCATGACTCACAGGTTTTTCAAGTGTTAAACTGAGTCTAGCCATATAAGGTTTGTTCAAGAGGCATTGACTTTATAATCCTTGCAAAGAGCTATAATATGTGTTAATGGGGACATTTTCAACTCACAATGCAGTGCCATTATTTTAAATCTCCAGTTAACCCAAAAAAGGCAGTTCTTTGTAAAATCTTTTTTGAATTGTGCATATTGATGCAAAACCACTAAAATTTCCTATTACTTCTATTAACTCAGATACAAAACTAATTCTAAATTTTGAAAAAAAAATAAAATATATGCAGTGGTACGTAGTAACATCGCTATACAAATACAGATACATTCATGCTTTCTGTTTCAGGCATTAGTCTGTGTATAGCAGGACACTTGTTTGGTACAAGTTAGCCAACAGAATGATCACCTCTGGAACGTGTCTGAGTGCAAATTTCTATTAATCACAGAAATCATACTTTATTGATCATGCTATGCCACATGTTCCTAATGCCTATGGCACAGTTTTGTTTTGCACTCAATGGGATAGATACATAACAATATTGCAATAAATCCATAAACCATAGCACTCCTGTAATCCCCAGTTTTGATTCCTGAAGGACTTCTATGTCTTGTTCTTTGCTGATGGTTATCTTTCCTGCACGATCCTGGGTAACAGGTAGAAGTCTGGGGGAGGTGGGGTAGATTAAAGTACAAACTTTGGGCTCAGTGCCACATAGTCATGGGTGATGGTAAGGGGAAGTAGATGAGTAGTGAGGCTGTGGTAGAGTAGCAGGTGGCTGTATGAAGTACAGCTGATTGATGTTGGCCAGCTGCCTGCTAAACTAAACTGAGCTGTTTAACCTGGGAGAAAAATCAAGAGCTCAAGTATGAGGCAGATAGAGGCATTTTGTGGATCCTGGGAAAGAGTCAGTTCTTGGGGAACAACACTGCATGAGAGCAGAATCCAACTGGAGAAAACTTTTTGGCAAAGTTTGAAATTTTAATGGATCCAAGCCTCATTAACCCTAATTTGCCCATCAGTTTCACTGTACATGGACTTTGCCAAACATTTCCAACACATTTAATTCACACATCATTGTATTTCTTCCTCATCAGTGTCCTTTAGAGCTCTGAACTTTCTGGAGAATGAAACAAAAAAAGAACAAGCTATGACATTTGTTTTATAAATTCCATGATGTTAACAAGTTTTATATTGAAATACTTTTAAAAACTTGTATGCACTGAGGAGGAAATTCTGTTGATCAATGAAAACCAATGCATGGCTCTAGGAAACTTTAAGTCATAAGGGTTTCATTTTAAGAAATATATCAAGATAGTCATTGAGTTTGCCCATATGATTTATTATGAACAGGTACTGTAAAAGATGGGTGTAGCATACTGGCTTAAACTGGGTTGTCAAAATCCTCAAGTATGTTGTGTACATCAAATAATGGAATATGACTCAAAACAGTTTGAATTATAACTTGATTTTTTAAAGGGTCTAAAAACCTGATTTTGGTTTTAATTTTAAAAAAGCAAACAATACTTTTCAAAAAAATATACCCCTGCTTTGCCTAAGTTTGACTGATACACAGGTGAAGAAAAGGAAAACTGATCTTGCTTTTTCAAGTATTTAATAAATGTTAATAACAGATATATCTACTTCTAAATTATAGTTACAGTAATAATTAATTCCCATTCCATGAAATACTTGGGAAAATCCATTCTATGTTTATGAAATATGATTCAGCATGGAAATACTTTATTTTTCAAGACAGGGAGATTTTATATTAATTAGTTTATCTTCAATCCCATGCTAACATTCCAGTGAGTCACCAAAGGATTACTGATATTCTTTAGATTAAAAATAAGATCTGTAATTACAAATATTATTCTTAAAATAAATCATTCAGTGGCAGATTGTAGATAATAAAGATCTCATTGAGTTGATCACACCAAGGCTCCTCATGCCATTTAAGATACTTTAGTTTATCAGATATATTCACGTGGGACTGGTAGACATTTCAGGAGAGAAGTTTTATACTGGAAGCTGAATGCCAGAGAGGATATTCTAGAGCATCCCATATGGCAATAGACACTACTGTGAAGCAAATCAAACCTTAGATTTCACCAGATCAAAATGGAAGCTTAGACATCTAGCAGTAGACACATAGAAGCTTCATTCAGAGCATAGTGCCCTCCCTGTCCCCAAATACTGCTGTGGTACAAATCTCCTATAGGTACTGAGTTATATCTCTGAGAACCATGATCTTAGGTATCCTAGGGCACCTCATGTGGCTCCAGATGCATATAGAAATATAGGCAACCAAACTGAGCCCCAGTCTCCAGTAACTGTAACAGGAACCCAGGCGTTTAGCTTACACACAGAAGTCAACATTTAGATGTCTACAATATACAGCTGAGTACCACCCAAAAATACCAGAACCAGAACTTCGATTCATATCTCAGGATAACCCCATTAGTGATATAAACACAGATTACACTTTACTCCTAGGACTGCCCTTTGCACTGTAGGTAATAAATAGCAATCACATGAGACTCAACTGGTAAGAATTCCAGTAAAGTACAGAAAAATGTGGTAGAGAGAAGAAAAGCAAGATGAGTTTTTTCCTAAGTTGTAGTTTAAATGTTTCAAAGACAAAGAGCATGTATAGCCAGCTTCTCACAGAGCATTGCCAAGAAATGCTGACTGTACAGCTGGACTGATCCAGATTGACATCAGTGGTAGGAGAGTCCAACAGAAGCTTTCAAGAAACAAGATATTCTTGGCAATAAAACTAAAAATATGACTAGTTATACCAGTTCTGATATAAAATTGGCAGGCGTTCTTCACATTTTTTAAAGGCATTATCAGTTGAAAGCAATCCAAATGGTGATGAGCAAAAAGAGAACACCTGCTTTTCATTGATAAACACATACTGCTCAAGACATGAGTTCCTGGATAAAGACACATGTGTGTGCTTCTGTAATAATTGACTGTTTAAGAAATGTCTGGGAAAAGAAAGTAAGAACAATCAGAACAACATGACTACATTAAGAAGAGACTTTCATGCTGACTATATATTAAGAGGATAATTTGTCTTGCCATTTTTAATCATTATCAACAATAGCTATTTCTACAAGGCTTCCTTCCTCAGCCCAGCTGCCCCTCCTACTTTGCTATTCAGCAAGGCTTGGTTTATATGAAGTTATTTTTGAAGTAAAAATATTTTAATGACAGAAAAGAATAATGTTACCAGTCATGTAAATTAAGTACTTCAACATTATAGTGACTATGTTCATTGTTGAGCACTGTTCCAACTAGATCCCAGCCTGAAATAATACCTGAGGACCTTAAACAACAAAACAGAATCCACTATTAAAATCAAGTGAAAAGATTACAGATATGTAGAATATTTATTGAAAAAATTGTCTAGATCTTTTTTTCTTAAAAAATTTGCCAACGATTGAATATGTGAATCCTATTCAATGTACTATTGAATACTGAGACAAATATTTACCAAAATATATGAAAAGCAACTTAGGTAAAAAAATATTACTCTTCACAGCTGAACTCATGCACACTGATTATTTTGCCCTCAAACTTAAGAGATGACATATGGTGATTAAAATAAATATGAAAAAGTTGTACTAAGTTATGCATTATGCCTTAAAATATTAGCTGAATTTCAATAAATAATCATAATTTTAAGAAGATAAGAACAAGTATAATTTGCAGATAAAAAACATATTCTATTCTTCTAGGATAGAACAAAAAATATGTTTTTAGAACTTGTCATGTTATCACCTTTAAATTAACTTGCTAAGAAAGTAACAAAGAGGTGATTTCTGAAACTGCAAAATAAAAATTCACACAATAAACTTTCCTGAAGACTTGTACCCAGTCTGAAAATGGTTAAATCTATTCTATGTGGTAACACAGGGAAATGACAATTCATGCATAGATTTAACATTATATAAATACAGATAGAGTGAAATAGATTTTACCCCAAAATAGACTAGAGAAACAGTCTTTGAATGGGATCAGGCAAGCACTGGGAAAGACAAGAATTCAAATAGCTCATTTTATTTATGTAAAATCCTTAAAAATCCTCTCTTAGAAGAATGAATGCAAGTAAGAAAAAGAAGACTTGAACACAGCACTCCTATTTTACAGTTGTATTTAGGTCTTTGGCTGCTGAAATATTCCTTGTCTCATTATCATAATATAACATCAAACAAGCACTATAGTATTCTATTACCATTTTTTGATTGAATAAATAGAATCATAGAATCATAGAATGGCTTTGGTTGGAAAGGGCCTTTCAAGATCATCTAGTTCCAACTCCCCTGCCGTGAGCAGGGAAATCTTTCACTAGATCAGGTTGCTCAAAGCCCCATCCACAACCTTACCTTGAACACTTCCAGGGATGGGGCATCCACAACTTCTCTGGGCAACCTGTTCCAGTGCCTCACCACCCTCATTGAAACAGATTTCTTCATCATATCTAATCTAAATCTACCCTCTTTCAGTTTAAAACCATTACTCCTTGTCCTATCACTACAGGCCATGGAAAAACATGTCTTTCCTTCTCATAAGCCCTCTTTATATATTGAAAGGCCGCAATAAGGTCTCCCCAGAGCCTTCTCTTCTCCAGGCTGAACAACCCCAACTCTCTCAGCCTTTCTTCATAAGGGAGGTGCTCCAGCCTTCTGATGATTTTCATGGCCCTCCTCTGGACCCGCTCCAACAGGTCCATGTCTTTCTTGTGCTGGGAGCCCCAGAGCTGGATGCAGTACTCCAGGTGGAGTCTCACAAGAGTGGAGTAGAGGGGGAGATTCACCTCCCTCAACCTGTCAAGGTCCCTCTGGTTCTCGCTGCACTACTCAGCAGGGCATCATCTGCAAACTTGCTAAGGGTGCACTCAGTCCCACTGGCTATGTCATTAATAAAGATATTGAACAGTGCCGGTCCCAATACGGGCTGCTGAGGGGCACTACTCGTTACTGATCGCTATTTCGACATTGAGCTGTTGACTGAAATTCTTTGGACACAGCCATCCATCCAACTCCTTACCCATCGAATACTCCATCCATCAAATCCATATCTCTGCAATTTAGAGACAAGGATGACTGTGTCAAAGGCCTTGCAGAAGTCCAGATAGATGACATCAGTTGCTCTTCCCTTATCCACCAATGCCGTTACTCCATCATAGAAGGCCACAGGATTAGTAAGGCACAATTTGTCCTTGGTGAAGCCATATTGGGTCTCTCCAGTCACCTTCTTGTCACCCATATGCCTTGACATATCTTCGAGGAGGTTCTGTTTCATGATCTCACTGGGCACTGAGGTGAGACTGACTGGTCAGTAGTTCCCAGGGTCTTCCTTTTTACCCTTTTTAAAAATGGGTGTGATTTTTCCCTTTTTCCAGTCACTGGGGTCTTCACCTGACTGCCATGACTTTTCAAATATGATGGAGAGCAGCTTAGCAACTACACCTGCCAGTTCCCTCAGTGCCCTGGACTTAAGGATCACAACAGCTCCATTGGGCCTATTTGAAGTATCTTAGGAAAGGATGTATAATGCCATTAAAGCATTTGTTTCTGTCTGTAAAAGGAACTTTAAATGACCAGCTTGGCTTGTCTATGCTGTAGACATATAAGTGTAGTCTGATGTACTTTACCTCAAATAATAAAGTTATTATCAACCCATTATCAATCAATCCTAACTGTTACAAATACATATATTTTTTAAAAAGGTCTTAAGAGGTCTACTATGGACATCCAATATTTTGGAAAACCCCTATGAAACTAAATCAATAATTGGTCCATATTTGTATTTTCTGCCTTCACTGTGAACAGAATCAGGACCATATATGGGTTAGAATGGTGTGAATACAAGCACTACATAGAAAATTTCTTCTGCTCCATATACTTTGCATTAATTTATTCCCTAGAGCATGAAGGCATACATGTATGAATATATAAGCCTGTCTAATGTAACTATAGATGTTCTCATTAACCATATAAATATTAATTTTACTTTTTTTAGTTTCATGGCTTCAAGTAATTTGTGGTAATGATTAATACAAGTTAATTAAAAGGATATAATATTTGGCAGAATGTTTAATTGTTTTACTTTTTAGTTCAATTTATGTCTCTGTGATCTTACATTATACTTAAATAGTGAGTCAGAAGTCATGATCTACCTAACTGTAACTTACACCGTCCATTAGTTGATATGCCTCCTTATGTTACTTTTTATTATTGTACACTCCTGAGTAAATAAGACCAGTGTTTTCACAGTGAAGCTTTCTCTTGCCCTAATCCTTTTCTTCAAAAAATACTCATAAAAGAAATATAAAATTCTAATATATTTGAACTGAGCTGACTTAAATGGAATTCAGTATTTCAGCTGAAGAAGTATTATAGCTTTATAGAAATTAATTAAACTGTTTCCTTCTTTTTTTCCTATATAAATCTTCATGTGTGTTCTCAAATGGATCATCGTGAAGGACCAGCAGTGTGTGTGGTTGACTCGCATTGTCAGTATTAAACGTCTTCTATTGTTGTGTTATTATCTTACTTTCTTGGTCTACATCCTCTTAATGTCCTACTAACTCTTCTCTGATCTTGAGTGATGTAAATAAAAAAATCATGTTGTCTGTAAACATATTCCTTTTCCCCCCTATATTTACCTTTCCAAATATTGTAATTTTCACTTAATACATTAAATTATAAGATAGTGATGAACAACTATAGACACAACTATGAAACAAAGAAGTAACTGTATCAGCTGAGTCTGTATAGTAATCATTCTATTACTTTTTTCCTTTGAAATGTTTTACCTTCCTTATTCAGTAAAAAAAAAAAAAAAGATACTGAATGGATTCCAAGTCTCCATGTCTTCAGTCTGTGCTTCTAAGCTTGCACTTAGGCATAGAGTTTATGATTTTTACTAGGCTTTGCTCCTGGAACAAAATGATAGCACCAGACTTCTTTAACTGAACATCAGGAGGGACTTTCTGAAAGTCTGAAGTGATTATTTTAACTGTTCTCCTTTTCACAGTACTCTTGCTGACAAGCAGAAGATTCCAATGTGGAGGTTGTCAGATGCTTTTGATTGAATATGCTATCTGGGAGCCAAAACACTTCACAAACACATATTGCTTTTTTTTTTTTTAAATCCTTTTCCCATCCTTTCCTACTCATATTCCCTTGCAAAATAGATTTTTCAAGACAGTTCCTTTCAAAATATATTTATAGACATGGAAAATTTTTGTGAAAAAAAATTGTTTTCTCCCAGCCACTGCATCTAGTAGATTAGAGGGGTACTGTTTTCTTTCCTTTTTTCTTTGCCTTTTTTCTTTTTTTTTACCTAAACCATGTTTTTCTCTAATCATCCTTTGCATTTTCCACAATACAGTTAGAGGCATTCTTTTGCTTTTCCCATTTATAAAGTGATTATTCCAAGGCTGTGGATGAGCAGAGCAGAGCACACAGTCACCTCACCCACAATCTCTTCCTCAGTAATAATCTTTGCACATCTGAGACAACAGCTTTCCCCATCTTTAGTATTATTTTTAAGCTATCCAATATTTTTTATCAAACCTATACATACATCTCTATGGAATTTTAAATTCTATTCTGATTATGAAAGGGAAGTCTTTTTTTTCTGTGAACACAGTCTTTACCTGTCATATGATAGGTCATAACACAGACTAAAAGTGAAAATTTGCCCTTTAAAAGATTAATTTTGTTAATTTTGTAGACATGACAAGAAATTTGCCTTTTCTCCTGTGAGTTTAGAAAAGAGGTGGGCCAAGGAATGAACCAGCAATGTTAATACTCAAACATGAATGGGTAGAGAAGCAGCCTATTAAGAACTATTACGTCCAGCTCCTGAAAAACTTGATGGCCCATGCTGTAAAGCTTGTCTTACCAGTTTATACTAACCTTAACTTACTTATTCATTATATAACACATAAGAAAGTTAAAACTGTCTGCAGTCATCAAATAGGAGAACATAATATGCTATAATTTTATTTAATTTTACCCTTAGTATCAGAATAGCAGGCTACCTTAAGATTTATTTTGTAAATTTTTATTGCACTATTTTCAGCAGTCTCTTGGTTTGTTCACTCTTGACAAGTAAATCGAAAGTTTTTAGTATTTAAAATATCATGGCAGCATGTATTTTTCAAATCAGATGAGTGGAATAAATTTACTTAGTTTAGACAGCTAGGGATAGACTCACATATTTTACTCTGCAATGTATGGTCAATTACAAGGCAGATATGGAAGTCCTGATTTTATTATCACTTTTTTTTTTTTTTTTAAATATAGAAATGATCCCAATGATTTTGTTAGAGTCATATCTGATTTGAACTCATACGGTGAGAAAAAAATACATTCCAGGTTTTTTTCTCTTCTTTTCTTTTCTTTTTATTTTTTCAAACCTTTTAAATCATGGTTGTCTGAGATATTTACACTGTCCTTTTGATATAAGAAACAACTCCTTAATGCAATGGAGATTCAGATATAGTGCTTTTCAGAGAGCCACTGGCAAAAGACAAGCAAAAATAGGACTGTCACTAGTACAGAGATTCCTTGTAATCTTATAAAAAAATAGAAATAAAAGAGGGGAAAAATGCAGGAAAAAAACAAAACTCAAATCCTAATTTCAATATTATCATGAAACACAACTGCATTTCCACTATTAAAAAAAGATGTTTAGTACTTAGCTATATTACTTCTATAGAGTTAATCTATGGTCCATTGCTTATTGTGTTTTCCTTACTACTTTGTGCTCTCTCCTTTTGGTCAAGCATATTTTTGGTACCTCTTGCTTGCTTTCTAAGTTCTCCAGTGCATCTCAGTGGATTCTTTTTTAAAGTACTGGTGCTAAACTAATAAAAAGTACTATAAATAATAGTATAAATATGAGGCTTATAAATTACTGCTGCAGATGTTCAAACTATTTATAGTAGAAAAAATATGCAAATGATCAAGGAAAACTTGATTGGATAGATCAGTATCACCACTGAGGATACTGATTTTGTAAGGAAATCAACTGAACATGCATTGAATTATATTTTTATCCAAAGGTCTTTGCATAACTAAAATAAGATTGATATTGATCCACTTCACAGTGGTCAGAGAATATGTTTCCTCTTCTTACCTGATGCCAAAGGTTAAGGAGGTGATTTGTCTGACTGAACTGCACCTTTGGAGGACACAGGTTTCAGAACACAGGATACTTATTTATGGACAGTACTAGAGAATTCACAGATCCCCAAAATAATTAACACTTGTAACGTGCATTTATGTTTGCTATTTGTCAGTTTTTAAACCCTCACAAACTTCTGAGGCCTTTCTGCTATTTGTGTGGCAGTTTTGAAGATTTCCCGCTTCAATCCTTTGAGCTTTGTGTGATGATACTGAAGGACTTGCTCAGCATAAAAGCAATCATTTAGCGAAAGGACTGGGATATCAATCATTGGTCAGCCCTGCAGAAACCCATCCATGTATGGAAGAAAAAGCCTCAACTAACAGACAATCCCGTCTCCCACCATTTCTCTAGGCTATTTTCTGTATTTCCTTTTTGTATTTTCTTCACTGTTAAAATTTCTCCCCAGCAGCAAGCAGCCAATACCACAACTACTTTCTACTTCAGTGCTGCCAGGAATGCAGTCTTTTATAAACACTGTCATATTGCAAAAAGAGGAAATATAGCTCTTTCTCAATCAAAAAATGTCCAAAATCTCACTTTAATTATTCAGAAGCTAGAATTATTGTTAAGAAAACGTAGCTAAGAGTTCAACAGTTGATGAAAAAGTAAATTTGTCACTGCTAAAAAGAAAAGGATAAGTAGAGTCAGTCAGTCCATCACAGCTTCAAGGAACTGGTTACTAAAATTACAAAGTTGAAGTGCTGGATCTTTTCTTAAGTCAATGCCACATATTAGCAATTAATTTATAACAGAAGGTGTAGTTAGAGTGAAATTTCAACCCACCCATGAAACTACATAGCAAATGAAACATAGGAAAAATATATTTGAAAATCATTGACATAAATATGGTAGCTAAAGGAAGAGGGTAAAGTATGAAATAAAAAGAAAAATGCTAAATGTTGATGGAAATATTTTACTGTCTCTTGAATTACACAAACCCTAGTTGTTTCAGTGGCAGTATTTACGGTATTTATTTCCTAATGATGCACACCTGTAATATATCACTAGATCCAGATCAATGAGTTGATATACCAGATTCATTTCGTGTGTGTCAGGTTTACATTAAAGGTAAATTGCTAAGCAAAGTTGAGTCAGGCTCAATGCCAAAGGCAGAAGGTTGTAAATGTTATACAAGCCTTATAGAGGTTGGCAGAGGTAGCTTTCATAACTTTACTTGCCTTGTCAGAATCAAGATAAGAGAAAAATGTGTATGTATGATTTGGACTTCATTAGGTAGCGTCCTTCCTTGGACGTTTTAAAAATTGGAAGGACTCATCAGTAAATCCAGGCTGTGCAAGTAACTGTCATCCTCAAAACAATTTGCCTTTTCTGTCTTGCCATTCAGCAACAACAGAGAATGAAAATATTAACATATGGCTTTAAAAAAGCAAATGAAACCCACTGGAATTAATATTTTTTTCCCACATAATTTAAAGACCATATTACCCTTAGCAGATACTGCTCAATTACAGTATTAATAAAAGTGCTGAGAGAATTGGCAAAGAACTTTATATAAAGATCTTGCAACTTTTTCCAGTCCCCCAAATAGACCAAGTTTTTTAACAGCCCAGGCAAATGGTGGGACCTGTTTCTTTCTTGAAGACAGCTTTGTTTGAAGATCAACACCCATGTTAGTTATGTAGACTTATCTGGAAATTGAAATTATACCTAAAAGTTTTTATTTTTGTTAGGGGTCAAAAGGATTTTTTCCAGAAAAGAACTCACTGTTTAAATGAATTTTTAACGTAGTATTTTAACACAGAAACTTACGGGGTTTTGGAGACAGGGAGCACATCTAGCATTCATGAAAGCTTCAGAAAAAGAAGTTTTCTCATGTTCAAGCTAGAATTTCTGCATAGGTCTATAGGTGGGGAGAGCTGGAGCATACCCAAACAGCAAACAACCCTGTGGTAAATCAGAGGATTGGTCCATGTTTGAGTGCTGGACTATCTGATTCAGGTATGGGATTGGAGCTTCAATCTCCTGCTTTGTGTGTTAACATCTTAACCGTGGGCTATTTTGAGGCAGCTTTTCAGGACCTCCAGAATGGCTTTACTATAAGAAGGACTATCAACACGTATCAGCTACTGACCTAAAGATACCAGCAATATGCTCACAGAAGTCTGCAGTATCATCAAGCAAGTCTACCTCGTCTCATGTAATAGAACAGCTCTTTAATGCCCCAAATATCTAACTTCAAATCAGCATTGTGTAATCCATGAAACTACATCAGACTTTAATGGGGACTTTGTCATTACATGTTCAATAGTCCATTGAGTGAGTTTGGGAAATAGTATACTCAGCTATACCTTGTGGTATACTCGGTAATGGTGAGTGATTCCTTTTATTGGTTGTGCTGTCTCTTGGATACTAATCAGTTTCAGTGTTTCTCTGAAATCCTAGGAGTGACTCTGTTGAAAGTGTGTATTTTTTTAATGAAAAATATCATTTCATGCAAATTTTACCATCCATGTAGCAAAATAGGTGCAATTGGAAGTTGTAGGAATCAAAATGTCTCCTATTTATCATAAAGGCGCCAGGAACAGCTTTCATATGTTACCATGGATAAGAAATAAGCCCCATAATGAAATGAGACTTAAGGCAACAAATGGTTAATTAAATGTATGTTAGTGAAGAATAAAATCAACCGGTGCATATCCAATCCAACCTCTGAAAAGAGTGTTTTGTGACTGTATTTCCCTTCTTTTGATGTTGAATTTGGGGGCCTTACAATTACAATTAAATAAAAGCTAGTAATTGATTGGTATTTTAGTATACCCTCTGACTGCAGGGTTGATTCTCAAAAGCCAGTAATTGGAAATCAAAATACTGAAAGGGTCACAAAAATAGCTATCAAGTATAACTCACTTTCACATTGGCTGCTGGGTGAGGAAGAGAGCAATAGAAAACACTGGAAAAAGTTCCAGAGGATTTTAAGTTCTTATTGAAGCAATAGCATGAACAAACATAATTTGATTAGAGTCATTCAGCACAGGTTTAAGAGGGGAAACTCATGTTCAAGCAAATTAAAAGGTCTTCAAAGATGTTATTGTCATGAAGTTCTGTGTGACTTTGGGTGATGGTAATGGGATATGGGCCCTTTCACCTCTGGGTCATTATTTCAAATTTACCCAAGGTCAATGGCAACCAAAAGTTGTCAGTATCTTATGGCTTAGTGACCTGTATGAAATAAGCTGAAGGTGTCCTTTGTATGCTTATTGGACACTAACCCACATCAAAAAGGCACCCTCACAATTGATGCTGCTGTTGTCAATCTTAACAGTGATGAAGGTGCTGCATGAGCACGCAGGCTGCACTCCCCTCTGAACTGTGGAGCTGATCTTTCTAGGTCAAGACTGAAATATGCTGGGAAGCTCAAGTGGGGATACTTCTAGCAACAGTGCCTTTGCTGTACCTGTACAGATATGTGAACAACCTACCTCAAGCACTATATAAAAGTAATGAATTAAAAAAAAAAAAAAGAAAAAAAGAAAATGGAAAAAGAATAAAAGAAGAAAGGAAAAAGAAAAAGAAGAAAGAAAAAAGAAAAAAAGACACAGTGCTAAAAGCTTGTGCTTTGTTTGTTTTAGTCTATATGAATAATTTCCAAAAAGGGTTTCACAGAGGACATAATGAATATTACAGGTTTAACAAAAATACTCCAGAATATAAAGCTCATCTAAATCTGGAGATGAATGTGTGTCTTTTGGGGATATTTATCATCAGGGCATAAAAGATATAGATTATTTCATTCAATATATGTACACCATTGAAGTGTCAATGAAATATAATCTATACATATGTGGGAGGTGTAAAATATATTTTAAATTTATTGGAAAATATAAACTCTACAGGTATTTATTAGTAATAAGTTAGTAATGAGCAGGTTTGTTTAATTCAAGTTATGAAGACACTGATCAAGGATAACCATCTGAGATGCCAGAGACTGGAAAATAACCAGAACCAATCCTGAGAACATTTTTAACTAAAATCTATTGCTTAATATGAGTGCTCAGGGTACTGCTTACTTTTGTTTCTTTGTTTAATTACTCATTCTTCAACTCAGCTCATGATTCTGTCTGCACAGCTTTGTCAGATTATTCTGAAATCCGGAATAAGAGTTGCCCCTGGAAAGCAAAGTGGTCATTTCACTCCTCTTCCCTCCAGACTCTCCGTGCCACGCTTCCTGGGCTCTAACCACAAATTCTGCTATGACTAAGGAGGAAGCCTCCTCCTTATTTCCACCCCCAGGGACTATCCCAAAAAGAAATGTTTTGAATCCCAAATGACTGTAGGTGCTTTCTGAGGCAGGCATCAACTCACACATACCACTTGCCTGATACTGAACATTATCTGTCAATATGTCGTATTGCAATGGTAAGCACTAAATTCAATGATCCATATATGATAATTGCAGAAGTAGAAACATTGTACATGCAGCAGCAAATTTCAGAAAGAGAGATAGCTAAGACAACCTGCTTAGTTTAAAAATTACGTAATGCTGACAGTATGTCAAATGAGATGGATAAAAAAACAGTTAATATAAACCTAATAGCAGAAAGCAATGAAAAACAAACCTACTGAAAAAAAGTCTTGCTCTAGCTCTTCTTTTCAGCTTATGAATATTTTAGCTGCCAGGCTGCAGGTTTAAAAAACTGACTAAAGGATCTTGTCTAAATTAGCTTTTAGATAAAGGTATAAATCATTCCCAATCTCAAATGCAGGTTTCAAACATGAACAATTTTCTTTTAAAAAAAATATTTTCCCTCTCAAATTAAAAACTGTCATTAGAAAAATAAGAGAAAGGACAATTCCAGTTTCAAATATTTCCTAGTAAGTATGGCGTACAGCAAGAAATTGGGCTGTACCTGTACAATGCAGAAATCCAGTATGGGATTTCATTGCTAATTTTCACCTAAATATACAACAGTTCTTGCAAAAAGTGTCAAAAAAGAAATGAATTATTTTCTCTTAGTTCTGAGCTGTTTATGCCTACTACTATGATGTGATCACTTTTAATACAAAGGTTTTTAGCCCTTAAAGTCTTAATTAAGAAATCCTTTTGTTATTAGGAACCCCCTTCAGCTGACCTTTTTATTTGAATCCAGTTCCACTGATTGAATCACACACTAAATGGTCACAGGGTTGGGTTTAGAAGCATCTGAATACATGAAATCCCGTATGCAAGAGAAGAAGCAAAATATCAACAGTGAGAAAAGGGAAACTTTGGGATGAGGGTTGTATTTAATTCTATATGGGTGATAAACTACAACAGGATAAACCACTTGTACTGTTTAGGGGTTAAAAGCAGAGGAAACATAGTTTAACCAGGAAATGGAAAATAAACAATGGATAGAAAGAGAAATATTTCACTATAATGAAAATAACCACACCAAATAATTTACCACCAGGGTCAAAAAGGCAAATGGTATCAATCAGATAAGAGAACAAGCCATTTTCTGAAGAAGAAAGAAAATGGGGGTAAAAGTGACTTTTAACCCTGCTTTTCAGCTCAGCTTTTCCACTTTAAGAACTCCTTGTTTTCTATATAGTGCTACTCTATGGATCACTGACCATATCTTGCCAAAATATGCATCATGGAAATAGTAAAGCTGAATTTCTTTTTCTATAAAGTACTTTGCAAATGTAACATATACGATAGAAAGAATTACAGAGTTTTATTCTAAATAATTGTGCTGGTTTTGGCTGAGATAGAGTTAATTTTCTGCATAGTAGCTAGTATGGGGCTATGTTTTGGATTGGTATTGAAAACAGTGTTGATAATACAGGGTTGTTTTAGTTATTGCTAAGTAGTGCTTATACTAAATCAAGGGCTTTTCAGCTTCCCATGCTCCGCCAGGTGCACAAGAAGCTGGGAGGGGGCACAGCTGGGACAGCTGACCCCAACTGGCCAAAGGGCTATTCCATACCATATGATGTCATGCTCAGTATATAAAGCTGGGGGAAGAAGAAGGAAGAGGGGGACATTCAGAGTGATGGCGTTTGTCTTCCCAAGTAACCGTTATGCGTGATGGAGCCCTGCTTTCCTGGAGATGGCTGAACACCTGCCTGCCCATGGGAAGCAGTGAATGAATTCCTTGTTTTGCTTTGCTTGCATGCGCAGCTTTTGCTTTCTCTATTAAACTGTCTTTATCTCAGCCCATGAGTTTTCTCACCTTTACCCTTCTGATTGTCTCCCTCATCCCACCAAAGGGGGAGTGAGTGAGCGGCTGCGTGGTGCTCAGTTGCCAGCTGGGGTTAAACCATGACAATAATCAGAACAGCGGGGTTTTTTAAAGATCCCCCCCCCCCCCTTCTTTTTCAGGATAAAAAGCCAACAATTTGTATTACTCTTAAAAGAAAATAATCCAAAATATCTGCTCTAATGCATGCTTTTTTAAAAAATAATTTACTCCTTTTGATTGTATTAATCATACAGGTGTAACAAACGGAATTATCAAAACTAATTTCTACTTTTTAAACCTCTCATTGCAACACTTCAAAGCAAATGTTTGTTCAAATTTTTACAATTTCAGGAATCTTAATCAATTACTTTAATACAAATTCTGATTCTTGATAGAGGAAGTTTTCACTTATTTTGCCCAACTCAATACGATGTTTTGACTACATGTTCTTTCTTTGCCTTCAGAAGGAGAACAAACTCCAGGAATCACCCTATCTGCCTCTTTTGTTGCTTTGGGTCAGTTCAGGTTTACAGTTGGATAGTTTACATTCCTCTTTTCATCTGCATCTATGCCAACCATTCTTCATTCTAGATGTGTAAAAGGGGAAATAGCCAAGTGTTCCCAGGAGCGCCTTGTAATAATATGTATTTATGCATAATAATATATGTTACTACCACATGGACTAGCAGCATATACTATTCTAGAACATAATATAAAAATATTTATTAATCCATAAATTTAATTTTTTTATTTTGGCAAGTTAGGATTGAAGGGGGATGCGTCACACTTCTTTATCCATTTGTCATGATGAATAAGCCATGTTTTACTGTGGTTTGTCATTCATAAATAATTTGCATGTAGAGTGAACTAGTCTATGTTATTCTCTTTTCTATCTATCTGTCCATCCGTCTGTACCAACAGATACCAATACAGATAAGTAGATAGATACATAGATAGATACATGGATAGATATGATGAATAAAATCAGTTTTTAACTATTTCAATGGATCACAGTACATAAATTCTACTGCAGTTATCCACAGGATTACTCTCATCAGCAAAATGTTAAGCAACGATCTCTGGAGAGCTGGTTGGCTATAGTTGTCACTTCACGTCGTTCTAAGGTGTTCTTAATTAAGAAGAGATACATATACATGAAATGATTTCTTAATTTTGCTTTCTCTGTATAAAATCTCACTCGGCCCACACACAACTGTTGGATAAGAGTAGTATGTGAGGTATTTATTTGGTGCTAAAATATAATCCATAAGATGTTAAAAAATCTTTGCCACTTCTAATTTCTTTCTTTCTGCTGCCCCAACATTTTCATATTTCTGGTATGGAACTCTGTTAATCAAAAGAGTTTTTGCAACTTTTTGCACACCTTGCCATAATATCTTGTGCTTCATTCATCTTGCAATCCAATTGTACCTGTTTTATGTGCCATCCTTTTTCATGATTTGTTGGTGAAAGGAGCAACATTAAGTCAATGCAGAAACTCAGCCTCCTGGATCTCAAATGCATTAGAAAAATATTTATTTTGTGGCATTTAATCTACTTCCTGGAAAATTCCAGGCAATGAGATACAGTGGGGTATTATGGCAGAATCCTGCAGAATGCAGCAGCAATTCAGCAGCGGCAGCAATCTTGTTTGACACAGAAACTGATTCTTTGACCTAACAGGTCTTTTCCGTTTCTAACCTCTATGAATCTATGATACTCAAACATACTGCAACCAAACCATTTCAGCATGGTATTAATTGCTCTTTTGCTCTCTCTCTGTGTTTGCATGTATGTGTGTACGTGCGCTGTTTTGTATAAAAGTAAAGCATCCCTTGTTTCAATGGTTTTATCCAAAACTATATAATGCTTAATATTCTGCTATTCTATTCTCCCATAAATTATTGTGTTCAGTATTCCACATCATAATCATCTTAATACTTCAATTTTTGACATTTCATTCTCTTTTACCTTACCCCTGAATCATACTTGCTTATGTATGTTGTACATGTGCACCTACAAGTGAGGAAAGATAAAATGTGAAAGCCTCAAAAAATAATAATTGCTGTATTTTGAAATGTTACAGCAGCCTTGAATAAAGTAATGATTCAGCCAGTGCTGGCCATAGCACATGAAGGTAAATGTTAAATATCCCTCTGTCATTAAAATTGACAAGATGGTAAATGAAAGAATTTCCTTTTCATTTATTTATTTATATTTGGTTACATGGTTAATGGAACGTCTGCTTAAAAACAAAGAACCTTTCACTAGTGCTTACTTTTTTTCCTCATTTATCTTACATACTATCAATAAGAATCAGCTTTCCCTCTGCAAAAAAACCTAACTGCTTATCACCCAGATGATATGCAAGAGAAAGCTCTGCATTTGTGGGCAAACTCTTATCTGTGGCATGCAGAAACACATGAAATATCAAAATAGAAATGCATCAACATTAATGTCAGTGAGGAGAAGGGAAGCAGGACCTGCCACTTTGATTAAGAGATCACCTGACAGAACTCCTTCCTGTGCGCGGAGAACAAATATATAACTTTGGCAACCAGGCGAAGCTGCTGTTTTCTCAAGTCACAATTATTAATTGCTTTGTAATCTTTGTTGCACCTCACTCTAGTTACCGTATAGCACATAAGACTGCAGGCCAGACTTCTTTGTTTATATTTGCTCCGTATCAAGTATATTAGACCTGTTTCTCCTTAGACAGGAGATTAGCTTTCTACATCTGTTTATGCCTCTCCAGTAATGAGCCTTTTCATCAGTACATTATAGGAGTGGTTTTTGGTAATGGACTTTCCAGAACTAGCAAGATAATTTTTTATGTTTGTTTTCTTGATTTGTGAAATAACCTGGTGTATGCAAATGATAGATTTCTCCTGTCAGAGCGACTGCTAGTCAGGAACTGTACATGTACTTAAAAACCATGCGATATCACTATATTTAAGCTGTTATTCTAGTATCTCATATTTAATACACCTTCCCAGCCACTCCATTCTGAACGTTGATCAATAGCATCACAAATGGGTAAGTACCAGGGAATGGCACTATCATAAACTCATAGTCTAGTCCAGTGCCACTGGGACTTAGACAAAACACAGTCCAAGTGTCTTAGTATCCAGCTGTTACACACCACTGAATATTCTATCCATCCTGCCATTTAGTTTAGTTCAAGATAGTCCTTGTTTTCAATAAAAGAGTTTCCTGAAAACCTAACAAACTGTTTTGTTCTCACTGCAATTTTTCAATTTTATTTCCCACTCTATCCCCTGAAATCATGGCAGTAAAGAATAGAGAGGATCAAAAGCCACTGGCAGCCGAGGGATTCAAATGTGGGACCAACTCTGGTTACTAACTGCTCATGTTATCAGGATCTTGGCTTATTTAAGTATGTTCAGTTTCTGGGAAGGAAAGGAACAGACCATACATGATTTAACTGTCCCCCTCAGCAGTTATCAAGCCTAATCCTTTTCTAACGCATACCCTTTAGAAGGGATACAAAACCAGATTTTTACTCTCCCCATACAAAATATAAGCAGATTGAAGTCAGACTCTATGACATTTGGGTACCCCACACTGAGTACCCTAACAGTGTTTTTGCTGCTCTGCACTTAATAAAGCTCTGCAGTAAGCCTGTAAAGAAATGTCCTTAAGAACATGCAGACAATTATTATAAGTATAACTAAAATCTTGCTATTCTTAAAAGGTTCTGGGTAATCTGGTGTTGAAATTTTACTTCACAGAATATCTTTTCCAATATATAATTTCATGGAATGCTATGTTTCCCTCCTTTGACTTTCACTGACCCATCAGATTACATCCTCACCCATAATTTCTGAAATCTGTTTGGCAGCATATAATGGCTTGGGGAAAATGCATGTTGCTTTTTGTGTCCTCTCAGGCTATTAATCATTAGTAACCTTGTATTCAGAGTTAGTTCATTAAATATGTATGCCTTTTGGTAATTTGATGCCTAATATATATTACAAACTTTGTGCACTAACAGCAATTATATTCTCTCTAATGGGTTTTGTAATTGTAGTACCAATTTGGAGAAATCTGTGAAGTCTGAAATTCTAAAAATATCAGTAAAACAGATTCTGCTAAATGATAGCTCAGTAATAAACACATGGAGAAAGGTATTAGTTTGGAACACAATAGGATAAACTATGTAGGGAACTGAATTATTAAGATTCATCTCTATTTCAATCTGATGAAGAACAAAGGGATGAGGGGAAAAAGCACATCACAAACACTGCAAAATATCAGGGCACTATAATGTCATTGTTTAGTTCACATGTCCTCACTGCTCTAAACTTAGCCTGCTTCAAACTTGCTAAAGCTTCCCCTCACCACCCCCCAGTGCAAATGACCCTTTTGGGAGTTAGATAAGCAAGGACTAGCAGAATATTCTTGGTGGATATCTCAACAGATTTTCCACTTTCTGCAAATAAACTATGCCATGAATATTTACCAAAAACATCTGAATAACAGGAAAATTAATATCTCAAGTGCCTTTAATCTATTTGTCTTATGCTGCTAAGCCTGCAATAATAAGGGCAATGCTATGTTACTAACTAAAAAAATATAAAACCAAAACCAACTATAGACCTTTACTTATGGGACTTTTTTCCTCTGTACTTGAATGAACTTTTGTAGAAAATGATGAGCTGTCAGCAAATATTTGACATGCTTTAGAACTGATTTAGGAAACTTATCTGAATTATAGCTGGCAGTAGCAAGTTGTGTTGTTTAGGTGCATAATGAAGCTTTGCTCTGATTGTAACCTAACTGAAGAATATGTATTAAAAAAAGGATAATGAGAATATTCTTTTTTCAGCTACAAAGGTTTTAAATATAGTTACTTATGACATTCAGAAATATCACTGGCATAGAGCAAGGTCCATGAAATTTGAGGAGTGCTGACTCCAGAATTTCTTACTCATTATGGGTGGTGAGAGATCACTCTGACTGAGATTCCAAAAGATATTCTGGCATCCAATATCTTACATTTCTGTGGTGCAAGAAAATCTTTAAGGTTCTTGCTAGGCTATGTTAATAAAAAGCTGAGCTCTACACACACAAAGGAGTGCAGAGGAACAAGGGCAGGTGGGGATCCAAAATAATACCCTGCTCTGGCTAATCCCACGCCCACCACAGGAGAGCCATCAGCTCTTTAAAGGCTCCTCCATGCACACAGGAGAGCCACCAGCCTGTCAAAGGCTCCTCCACACACATGAAGGAGTAGAGAGGCACAACAGCAGATGGGAAACCCAATAATCCAGCTAGAGACACAAGCCCCGAACCTGTTCCCTCCTGGGGCTGTCTCAGGTGAGTCTCCGGCCTCATGGGCTGGAGCACCATGAGGCATCTGCGGCAGCTCTCTGGAGCATCTTTTGGATGGACGGGTGTTACTGCCTACATAGGTATGAGACACATTATGGGATACATGGGAAAAATATTTTGGGATTGTGCAACGTTTATTTGGGGATGTTTAGCAGATGAACCAAACATGGGGAAAGGGAAGTATCAAGTAGTTTAGGCAGAACAGGTGTGGTAAAATAGAAAGATAAGTGGATAAAAGGGGCAAAGTGCATGAAGACAGGTGGCTGGCAAGTACACTTGTCTGGCCATGTCCTGGACCTGATCAGCACAGTTTGTCCTGCTTATTAAACACCACTCATAACTATTTTCCTAGGTGAGGGGATTTTATTCCCTGTGTGTGGTGGTCTGTACCAATAACCGGAGTGGGGTGCAGCCTCGGCAGCTCATATGTCCAGATGCCAGCAACTGGGGAGACAGGGATCCAGGTGTCAGCTACTGGGTAGACTGGTTGTCTAAGGCCAGCTACTGGAGGGATCTGCACTGTATATACATTTATAATTCTATTAACAGACCTTCACACTGATCAGCCAGAGAGAGTAACTGGATAAGGCCATTTGTGCTGTGTGTTTCTGCCTGTATTGATCTGCATGGCTGGCTGTATATATAGTATATGAGCACCGTATATGTGTGTTTGTGGTCTGCCTATCAAGAATACCTTCTCAGCCTCACTACTGGTTGGACCCAGGGGTATGGAGCTGCTGCAGCCTTGCCTTTCACGTTTAGGATTCAGCAACTCCCTAATAGATCTGAGCCCTCAAATTTTTTCAGAGTTGAGTTTAATTTTCTTAGAAGAATATGTAATTTATAGGAAGGATGTGTTCCCTTCAGCTTGCAAATGGTCATCAGCTCCTCATCTCAACAAATTGCTGTTAAATTATTTGATTGAACAAACTATGAATTCTGATGCATGTATTTTATATTAGTTAGAAATTTCAAGTTGTTTTACAAAATCTGTAAATGTTTATATCAGCGTTTACTAAGAGCTGTTCTTGTCCATCAAGAAAGACTCTGGAGTTAGAGAACATACGGAGAAGAGCAACTTAAACAAATAAGGGAACAGAACAGCTACTTTTTAAGGAGAATTTGAAAAGGCTAGGACTTTGAAAAGGAGAAGGCTAAGAAGTGTATTAGTAAGATTTAGAAAAAGCAGGAAGGCAGTGGATAAGATGAATACAGAACTGTTATTTGCCAAATCCCACAGTACTGGACATAGGGGGCTTTCATTGAAGCTAGTACAAGATAAACAGATAATAAAAGTACTGAAAACATTAGGCAGTACAATTCTGGAATTTATTGCTACCGTAGTTTCTGGGTGAAGACTATATCAGTAGGTTCTAAAGTAGATTAGAAGATTTCATAGCTGGTCCATAGAAAGATATTAAAGTGAATACATAGGAATGTACCTTTTAACATCCCTAATTTAATGACTGTGGATAATAGAGTTTACAAGGGAAATAGACTGCAGTGGCCAGTCTTGTATGCTGTTTTGAAATGGCATATCCCTCTGACATTACTGGAAGCAGGACTAAGTGAATAGTTGCTCCGACTCCAAGAACATTTCTTACATTCTTATTTTTATGTACTTCTATCAGGTTCAAGAGCCCATTTTCTTAAGTGTTACACAGATGTATTCCATAAATTTGTGATTTAAGGTCCTCATTCTGCAGTTTTCCACATGAAAATGTATTTTTGCACACACAATTTATCTAATTTCCACTGTCACACCAGTGTAGTAAAAACAATAACAAGTTTATGGCCTGAGTCTGTTAAAAGTTGCAGAAAGATAAAATGATAATTAAAGAAATAAGTTCCAAAAAGGAATTATAGTGACAGCTAATCAACTTAGCATCAGCAGCATGAATAAAATATCAGAACAGGAAATATTGCTTAGAACCACAATCTTAAAATATAATATTAAAAGCATTTTAGGCATTTGCTAGGAAGTAGCCAGGTACAGTCAATAGGCATTGTATTTTTAGAAGATTCTTTAGAGTCAGTCAGTAGAAACTTATGGTTCGACCTCACTGTTTAAAGAAAGCTCTGCTGTTAGGTCAAATGGTTTGAGAGAATGCTGTTTCCTTAGAGTACACAATAAACCCCTTTACAGTTCACTGTTTCTACTGCAGAGCACATCCCCTTCAGAAAAGTAAGAATTTATACTAAACGTAATATTGTTAATGGATAAATTAGAAAAATTGCTCTTCCTTGACCTTGGACAAATTCATGACTTTGTTTAGAGAGAAAGACTTCCATCAATTTATAAAACTTATTAATTAGCAAAGATGTTATTAAGAACTTATGGGGAAAAAACCTCTTTTCCTTCCTAATTTGGCTTTGCTCTTCCCAGAATTTATTGCCTTTTTAGCTGAAAAGAGGATTAAGTAAAATGTTCAGCTAGCTAGTAATAGGTAAGCTGTTTTCAGTCCAGGTATGAAGAAAAGTAATATATGTATCCACTATCCACCCATAAAAATAACACTAGAAAGACAAGTTGTGATATTATATACCTGATAATTCAGTGCCTATGACTTCTCTTTTGCCTGAAGATCACCCTTACGTTACCCATTTCTCTACAACGCTCTCATTTAAAGCAAATGACAACCAATGAGATAATTTTAAAATAAATGCATCATTAACATCTCTAAATATAATAAATTTAGAAAACAGTTGTATGCTGTGAGGCATTGGTATGCAAGGCATAATTGTCTTAGCTTTCAGCATGGGCAAACCTTTAAGTAGCTGCAGTATAGTGTTTCTGATACTACTGTTGGAATATTTAAAGAAAAATCTTTGGAATTATCTCCTGATATGGAATGCCTCTTCTTGGGTGTAAGGCAAGATTTGAAACTGTAAGGGATACTTTTAATCAGTGCTGATTGCCAATTGTTTCCAATATTCAGAGACTCTAAAATTAAGCACATAAATTGTTTAAGTTGGATAGCCTAGAAATTCTTTCCTGACCTGAGAGGAGTCTGGAAAACTTGGGCATCAACTGCCTGCTGTGTGGGCAGAATCTAAATTAAATATCTAAATCCATTATCTGGGTCTGCAGGTGCAAAAATGGTGTGTAAAATCAGTAACTGTCCCAAAAATCAGAAAAATAGATGCCCAGTTTAAATAATCAGAACTAATAACCCTGTTACATCTGTAACTTCTGTGATTCCATGATTGCTGCAAAGATGTTTTGAATGCATCTATTTCTATGCAAATTCAGTGTGAATATGTCTGTTTATATGCAAATAAAACAGAATATGAAAATGGAATTTTTTAAAAGATGATTCACTTTTTAAATGTAACCACTAAAATACATTGTAATATCTTTGTTCTTTTGATGTAATTGCTATAATTTCTTTGAAAATTTCCATCCGTCTTCTATTGGGTGCTGGGTATATCTTAGATAATAAAATCTGTTAACATAAAATTAAGGATAACCTCAGAAGCTTGCAAGCAAAATTCTTTGCAAAAACATCAAAAGTTGTGAAAAATATAGGGATAGGAACTTCAGGTTAAAGGCAAAATTAACATTTCAAAGCAAGAATGTGTATAGTTAAGATTCCCAAATTACCTTAAACCTCTCTCCTTAGACATCCCACTCATATTCCTCTTTCTTCCTGTCTTTAAGACATGTTATTCTTGAGTCTAGTTTTCCTGAAAGAACCTTAAAAATTCTAAACATCATGCATTGAGTGTTCACTTTTATAGATTAATGCTAAGCATATGTCCCATAAACTATGGTCATGGGATGGTTTTCATGCCTAAAAACTGGGTCTGTATTCTGTGAAATGGGTCAGCATTTTCCATTGCCCATAACACCTATTCTTAAATATCACTGGAAACTCAGGTGCTCCTCAGGACCAAGTGGTGAAGTCCAACTTATCTTCAGGCTAATGTTCCTTTAAAGGAAATGCAGCAATGTGACTATGTTAATCCCATGCTTAACTACGTAGTTGGACTGGAGAGCAGTTCCTGTGTAGATGAACTTTTTACCCTCCAAAACAAACCCTGCCAGAGCAGGATGACTCTGAAAAACAGAATGAGTCTAAAAGGGTGGTATTCCACTTCAGTCATCTAAAAGAAAGTCCTCTAAGCCTAGACACCTTTTATACCCAATGAATCACCTCCAGAGATTAAATCATCCTATAGTTCTTAAAAGAGCTGTGGGTGATGGACTGACTCAGTGAATTTCTGCTCCGAAAGGCTCCAGCTCAGGCCACAGACTTGTTCAGTTTAATTCCAAATATAGCTAAGGATGGAGTGTTTAGTAACATTCACAGTGGAAAATGTTATCGTAGTGTTTGTCTGGAGCTTCCTTGTGTCCATTGCCTTTCCCCCAAGCAGAATGCACCTCCAAGAGAGCCTAGCTCCATCTACATCCTCCCATTAGGTAGCTGAAGACAGCAGAAACCTACTAAGGGTGAACAAACTCAGCTTCCTCAGTCTCTACTCATACGTTGTGTACTCCAGACTCCACTAGTCACCTTGGTGGCCCTCCACTGGACTCCCGTATGCCCATGTCTTTGTTGTACTGCAGAGCCCCAAATCAGGCACAGGACTCCAGATGTGGTCTCACAAGTGCTGAACAGAGGGAATGAATCAGGTCCCACAACCCATGGGCAACACATGCTGAAAGAGCCATGTGGCTGGTCTTCTTTGCTGCAAGGGCACACTGCTGCCTTATGTTCACCTTGTCCATCAAGACCACAAGGTCCTTTCTGCAGAAGTGTTTTCTAGTCAGTCACCTTGGGGTTTTCCTCTGCACATGCAGGACTTTGCATTTTCCTTGGCTGAACTTCATGAGGTTCCCATCAGCCCATTTCTCCAGCCTGCTGCCCTCAGAATAGCAGTTCTACTCCTCCCCAGCCCATCATCTATGTCCTTAGTTAGGAAGTTAAATATAACTGGCCTTGGTATGAACCTCTGAAGGATACTCCTAATCTTAGGAAACTCCTAAGCACTGGACAATTGGACCTTTTACTGATGACCATAACACTGAGCCTGTAACTCCAGATAACTTTACAGTCTGTTTATGCAGTTCATTTCTCACTGCTGAAGTGTGCTTTGAACTTAGATCTCTCATTTCTTTGAAAATGGCTTTATGCACACGTATATTGCTGATACGCAACAGAGTATTAGGTTAAACATATCTTTGAAGAGATTTATGACAAGGTGGCCTGCCTAATGGATGAGGGGAAGGCTGTGAGTGTTCTCTACCTAGACTTCAGTAAAGCCTTTGACACGGTTTCCCACAGCATTCCCCTGGAGAAACTGGCTGCTCATGGCTTGGATGGGTGTACTCTTCGCTGGGTAAAGAACTGGCTGGATGGCCGGGCCCAAAGGGTGGTGGTGAATGGAGTTAAATCCAGTTGGTGGCCAGTCACAAATGGTGTCCCTCAGGGCTCTGTGTTGGGGCCAGTCCTGTTTAACATCTTTATCAATGATCTGGACGAAGGGATTGGTTGCTCATTCAGTAAGTTTGCAGATGACACCAAGTTGTGCGGGAGTGTTGATCTGCTTGAGGGTAGGCAGGCTCTGCAGAGGGACCTGGACAAGCTGGATCGATGGGCTGGGGCCAATTGTATGAGGTTCAACAAGGCCAAGTGCAAGGTCCTGCACTTGGGCCACAACAACCCCATGCAACGCTACAGGCTTGGGGAAGAGTGTCTGGAAAGCTACCCAGCAGAGAAGGACCTGGGCATGTTGGTTGACAGCTGCCTGAATATGAGCCAGCAGTGTGCCCAGGTGGCCAAGAAAGCCAATGGCATCCTGGCTTGTATCAGGAATAGTGTGGCCAGCAGGACTAGGGAAGTGATTGTCCCCCTGTACTCGGCACTAGTGAGGCCGCACCTCGAATCCTGTGTTCAGTTTTGGGCCCCCCACTACAAGAGAGACATTGAGGGGCTGGAGTGTGTCCAGAGAAGGGCAACGAAGCTGGTGAAGGGTCTGGAGCAGAAGTCTTATGAGGAGCGGCTGAGGGAGCTGGGACTGTTTAGCCTGGAGAAAAGGAGGCTGAGGGGAGACCTTATCGCTCTCTACACCTACCTGAAAGGAGGCTGTAGAGAGGTGGGGGTCGGTCTCTTCTCCCAGGTAACAAGTGATAGGACAAGAGGAAATGGCCTCAAGTTGCATCAGGAGAGGTTTAGAGTGGGTATTAGGAAATTTTTCTTCACTGAAAGGGTTATCAAGCATTGGAACAGGCTGCCCAGGAAAGCGGTTGAGTCGCCGTCCTTGGAAGTATTTAAAAGACGTTTGGATGAGGTGCTTAGGGACATGGTGTAGTGGTGGTTTTTGGCAGTGTTAGGTTTATGGTTGGACTCGATGATCTTAAAGGTCTTTTCCAACCTATACAATTCTGTGTGATTCTGTGTGATTTAATAATATATATATTTTAAAAAAACACAATTATCATAACTTTCTCCTAGGGGGCTGACCTATCTCTGAAGCACACTCATGGACTCTTTTGATGTCCAACCCACTATCTGTGTGAACCAGTACCTTGCTTTTTGAGGTAGGATCTCTCACAAAACATATGTACAGACTTTAGCCTAAGGGTGTATTAATTGTCTTTCATATCTTCAGGCAAAAAGAACATGCCTGCATGAAGATTTTGGATTGTACTGACTTAACATTGCTAGCAATAGTACCAATTGATCTCTTCCCTACAAACTGAACAATCTCCAGGTTAAAGTTGAAATAGAAACTTCATTGTTTTGATTAGAAAATCATAATGTACTAAAATTCTGATGAAAATAGATTCACCTTTTGGATGAAAAAGACAAAAAGAAAAAAAGAAAAGCAGCTTAACACAGCTCTTTTTAAACAGAAAATAATGAATCTTTGAATATTTCAGCCTCAAACAAATTCCTTATTAGATGAGAATTATGACTTCTCCAATAACTTATTCGCTAACTACCTATCTAATAATTTATCAGCAGGAACTAATGAACTCCCTCACAGTGTACTATTTCATTTAAGCTAGAAAAACACACATTAAATTGAAAGTCATCCATACAGCCTATATGCAAAGCACAAGTAAAAACTTAAATACGGAGCTTCTGTAACACACAAACTCAATAAATAAACTACTTATTTTAAATACTCTACTAATTATCATAAAGCAGACTGAGAAACACTGAAATTGCCTCTTTCTTCCAATATTCCATTTACTTTAATGCATTGTCTCAGTGTTATATTGATATAAAGACGTTTGAAAATGGTGCCTGTAATCTACATTTTTGATCTGTTTAAAGAGCTGCTGGCTTCAGCAGAACATTAATGCAAATCTAATGTACCTGCTGGTATGATTAGCTGAATCAAATGATGGCATTTAAGTAACACCTAAATAATCTTAATTAGGATCTTCAACTCATCTTAGCACTTGGAACTCTACAGATGGATAGTCTTAATTATCAGCCTTTTGATTAGGATAACAGCTCTAATCAAGATGATGTGGTTCTGATAGACAGCGTATCAGTAAATTAATGACTGTTGTTAAGAGGAAAACATAAGTGAAAAACAAGAGCTGTCTGCTATCTGGAACATGGTAAAAGAATAAAGTCTACAGCATGTGAAGAAATTAATGTTTTATGGGAAGAACATAAGTATTCACATTTGGTATGTGTGGAATTGAGCCAATAATAACGCCTACTCCCAGTTTTCCCCATTCTACTCCCCCACACTAAATATGGCTATGAGTTCTCCCTTACACAGTCACAAATCATGAGTAATGCAAATTAGTTTATAAACATTCTTTTTTGACACCTTGTGATTTTATGAAAGTCCGATGGATACAGGGCATTTGAACCAATGCCAGTGAAAAGGTTCCATATGTAGGTAAAAGTAACAAATGGCTTGTTAGTGGGTGCTGTTCATTTGAAATGGAGGCTATAAATTTGAACGTATTGCTACATCACAAGAAACACAAAACCATATATGAAAATGCAACACTTTCTTGCAGCCAAGTTACATGGTGTAACTTCCGCTTCTGAGATGTTTCATCATTCACTGCTGGAAAATTAGTGTAAATGTCGGACTAATTAGGATACCATGGTAGAATATGGCAAAATGTTTGTTATCCAATACCCAGATATTGAAATTATGAGTTAAGTGTTTCCAAAAAAATGTTTAATTAATCCTAATGAAGGCAATCTTATATTTTATTTATATATCAGTAACTGTTTTTAGAAGTTATTTTGTATTAGCAAATGAAGGGCATTGAAATGTCAGCTCTTTTTACCTAGTCCAGATCATTATACAGAATCATTTCTCACTTCCTGATGACGGTGAGACTTATGGGAAAAAAATTTGTTTTCAACTTTAAATGAGTATCTTTGGCTTACTTTCTGATGCATTCCAATTTCCTTACTGAAATAAACAAACTTCATCACTATAGTTTGGGTAAAGAAAAAACAAAACAAAACCCTCCCCAAACCACACAAAAACAACTGAACTCAAAGAGAAAGAGCATACTGAAGGTGGAAGATAGTATCTAGAGGTGAAAGACAGGTATGTTTTGGGGGAAGAAATAGGCAGGACAAGAAAAGTAACTGACTCCTTAAACAACAAGCTCTATAAAAGTAGCTTATGTACACTGGCTTATTAAAGTGTTCTTTGAATATTCAAAGAATTTAGAGGGAGGCAAGGTTTAAGGGTTTGCACTCTTATGTTTTATTTCCAGGGAACACTGGCAAATCCATGCTACCTCTGTAAACACTTAGCATGGCAACTAAATGCTATGTTCTATAATCAAACTAACCCTGCATGCCATGACAGTTAATGAGCTTATCTGATTAAGACTGTCTATAAGATCAAATGACCTGAGAAATGCTGGGTTTGGACACATGAAAAGGGAAGTTTTCAGGGGCAAGTGACAGTCATAAATACTTTTGAGAGAAAAAGAAAAGAATTTGAAAATACTGACACTGGCATCAGATGGCAGTCTTCCTAAAATAATCCTTGGAGGAAATATTAATGAAAACTCAGCATTTTCCTGATCATATGACCTGACAACCAGTCAGGTCAGACACTGGAAGACCTCCCCTTGAAAGTGGTGGGGAGCAATGAGATTAACCTAAGAATGCTCAGAGAGCATTAATAGTGACAGTTTCCCAGTGATGTAAGTTCCCAGTTCCACCTTAAATTAGCAAAGGATTGATTTATATAAAATACCAAGTCAAAGAGTCCCATACAAACAGTATTCATCTTACAAACTGTATTTAGTTGAGATTAAAAAAAATAAAATTGATATTATGGTTTGTGTAATTTCATGCAGCTGTCCCTCCTCCCTCAAAACCCCTCACCATCTAATCCACAGACACTAAAGAGAAATGATCCAAGGGAAAATTTGGGGATTAAATTCTCCAATTATGCTGTCAGGTAGGACATGATCAAAGGTATATCTTGAAGTTCTAATACATGCAAACACAAGACAGTTTGTAACAAATTAAGAGGAATATGAATGTTTAAAAAATGCAAATAAAGCTAGACTTTAAGCCTCAATATACACATGATTTTAGTACAAGCAAAGTATACCTAGTGGTGCATTAATGTGTTTCTACTTTTTGCCTGTCCTCCAATTTTAAGTGTGCTACTTTGGCCAACTGCATATTTTCTCACACTTCTGATACAAATTTTAGCCTTTAGCATTTAGAAAAAGAGAGGAATAGCAGAGGATACAAAAAAATGTTTATAATAAACTATTTCCTCCTTTTCTTATGTGCAGGTTTTTAAATACATCAGTCTGTTATATATAATTAAGACAGGTTTAAAAAGTATGTTACATTCTTTACATGTCTCCAAATCCCTTGTGAATTGTGTGTTTCACAAGGACAGGATCCAGAATCAAACAATACATAAAAGGTAATACCTTGAGTACATCCCATATTTGGATAGAGTAAGCAGAAATATGTAGTTTATTAAATCAGCCATTAAATAGCATCTAAAATGTATTTATTTTATACATCATACAATCTAACGATTTAAATTAATTGATTTTTAATAAACACTTGCATAGTGCTTCCTGTAATGTCAGTTAAATGCCTATTTGTAAGTAAATAACCATTACCAATTTACATTTATAAAGTAAGGCCCTGATCCTGCAAGTGGAACCACACAGACAGATTCTGGTACCACACTGTCCCCAGTAGGACGCCATGGAAAACACAGGAGAGCTCACAAAAGTCCAAAGAAAACAAAAAAAGTTCTGGTACGTTTTTTGTTGGGGGGGGGGGGTGTTTTTCTTTGAGACCTACCATACACACCGTTGCCTGCATGCTGCATCCAAAACCCTGGGAATGAAAGCTGAAAAACTGCAGGCTGGATCCATATGGAGCACAAGGTCTTTGCCCGCTGACGCCTCAGTGCGTGCACTGGTACACAGTAAGTGTGGCTGTGGTCCCAGGTGTCACTTGCTGAGTATTGCGTGTCTTTACACCCACATTTTAGTGGTTAGATTCACAACCAGCCCTGCAGGCTTTTGCTGACTCCTTAGAGGGCTGCTTCATGTTCATTTTCGGTGTTATTTCATTTACTTAAAGGAATTAAGTTTTTAGTGATAATGATAGTGATCATTTTAACTTCTAATGATATCAAAATCTTTAAAATAATGCTATTTTGTACCACTAACAGATGTGAATGGCGGGGGAGGGGATAGGGAAGAAAAAGAAAAAAGAAAAAAGGGCAGCGACATAACAAGACCCTGAATGACATTTGATATTGAAATTGCTCATCATTTGCCATGCTACTAATTGGTCTCTATCCAAGACTTTTCCATTTAAAATTATATGCTTCCCTGCTGTAGGTTACGGCTATCAATTAATCATAACAATGACATTTCTAAAAGAGAACTGGATCAGTGTCAGCACTGAGTAAAGTCTTAAAACCCACACCCCCAAAAAAGCCTAAAATTACTCAACATTTTAAGAGATAAATTTCCTTTTTTTTTTTTCCATTTTTGTCAGTTAGTTACACACTGCAGCTTACAAGTGTTGTTGCTGATAGAAATTCTCTGATTCACGATGTGTATGTCAGAAAGTTAACCTACGTAATGTTAACATTAACCTATGTAATGTTAATGCCACACAAAGCTAACAAGGATGAGTGAATTAACCATTCTTAAAAGTTGTGGATATAATTTCTTGCTTGTCTTTACTCTAGATGACTACAGCATTTTCATTTATTTTCAGTTCAAGTTTTTAACACAGAATTGGATAATTAAGTATCAGTTAAGACATATTAAGTAGAGGAAATTAAACTGAGTTTAGGATGCAAAATGTGAAAATATTTTTTAAATATATCTGGAACGTAGTAAAGTGCTTGATTTCTTAGAGTAGATATTTTATACAGACAATCTGTGCTGACATGATGCCTAAACAGTAGGCAGATAATTTTATAAGTATTTTAATGATTTAATTTTTTATTGGGGTATTTGATAATGTGTCTGTATAGAGAGTAAGTATATTGTGACTATAATATTTCAGAGGTTTACCTACATACTAGGTGATACAGTAGCTTCTGCTAGATACTCTGAAACATGCTATATTTGAAATATACTTCACTGAATTTTTAAAATGTTTTGATCACAGGACTGTAAGCATAAAAATGATATATGAAGACATATAAAAAACTCATGATGGCTATACATCATCAAACTCCTGTTTATCCACTGCTTACCTGACTCCTATGTTTCTCTTTTTTTTTTTCTGGAAGGAAGGGACAAATGCCTGAGGTATGGCAATATGAAATATATTCAAGACTTCAAATACACACCAGGCTTTTTTTTTTTTTTTATGTAGTTCTACTGTATCAGGGAGAAAGGCTTGGAGCAGTACTCAGTGTGACACATCTGCAGTCACATGTAGGCATCCAGCTTGACCCTCAACCATTCTTCTCTTTCCCCATCTTGTCTTTCACATCAAGCAAGGAAAAAAGTTGTCTCTCCTGTTACCTATTCAAATTCTTCACACTCCTTGTTGACTAAGATTGGCTGAGGCCAGACCTTAACCATGCATATAAAATTACGAACCATTGTCTGAACTGAAAAGATGTTCCATTGCTATAACTACATAATGTGCTATATAATAACATGTTATGCTAATCTTATAATAATAATAATAATAATGTTAAAATAATAGCCATTACAATCAGTAACAGCCTTAGACATGACACTATGATGACCATTCTATCTTTAGACAACAATTGAAATGTACAGCTGGCCAGAAGCATTAATTGCATTTCAGGGGGAAAAAAGAAGGAAAAAAAATTCTAGTATTTTATTTTCGTTGTATTGAAACCAAGTCCTTAATTTTATTTTCTATGCATATACATTATAAAGAGATATATCTATATGTATAAATATATATAATATATATGCACACATACACAAACACATTGCACTTACCTATCTAACTATTTAATAAGATCCTCTACTCCAGTTCCCAAATAGCCAAATAGTCACAAATTGTCAAATATGTCCTTATCCTGTAATAATCATTAGTTTTCCTTTCTTATCTGGTATAATAGAAAAAAGATTCAAATGCCTGTTTTGCACATGATGGAAAAAGAATTTCAATTTCATTCATCTAGGCTGTTCCAAACTCTCTTCAAAAGGGTGAAACAGCCAAAAAGCATTCCCAAAGGCAGTTTCACTGAAACTCACATTTTTTTCAGTGAAACTGAATTGGTTGGTTTCAATGAATCAGCTTTTTCAACTAAAAATCAACCAACCAACCCAAAAAACTATGTTCTTAAAAATTCATAGTTGTTGCAACATAGAGATTTTTGTACCTTTAAGAAGTAGGCATCCATTAATAGTGTCTAATAATGAGTCAAACTGCTCAACTGAAACTAATTATAAAATCAACCATTTCAATGTAGTTAGAATAATGAGGATGGACATAACCATTATTGACTTTCATCAGATTCTTTCCATTTGTGAACTACTGACAATATTTTTATCCTCAAAGTTCCAAATTAATAAAATTGTTTGAAAAACTTTTCTAGAAAATAAGTTGATAACTGTAGAAAAATGTTATACTTTAAACCAGGATTTTTTCCTGTGTCTTTCTAATTGAAATTTAAAATAAAAAGTGACATTCCTGTAGGGTTTTATTTATTTACTCACTTTAAGATCAATTATATTTAAGATTTCTCAGCTTCATCTTGACCCTTGGACTAGCTTTTCAAATTTTTAGCACATACAGACTAAGTCAGGTGTTGTTTAATGCATACTTAAATGAGGAAAAAAGGAAAAAAATAAACATAATTTACTTGCCAGAGATTTTAGCTTCAAAGCTATATACTTGCTTAAAGTATGCCAGTTCTTCTTATTAATTTCAGGAAAAACTGATTCTGAACTCCAGATATTGGAAAATTAATCTTGGGCAAACAAGGCTTGACACTAATTGGTTACAATGCCTATGATAACAAACTGTTAACAGGGTAGACTTAGAGCGTCAATCGTCAACCAGTTGGTAGTATCAACAACCAAATGCTTATTTAAGCAAGTTGTAGAAGGTAATCTGAGGAAGGTTCAGGTTTATTTTGTTTGCTTGGCTTTTTTTCGGGGGGAGAAGGGAAGGAAGGAAGGAGGAGGAGGGTACATATAGCAGGACATATTTGATGTAAAAAAGCCCATTTTAATAAAATTACAAACCCAAAGATTTAATTCCAACATTGACTGAAAGTGTGCAAATACCATCAGATACGAAGGTACATGCTCAATGTCACAGAAAGTAGTTATATTGGTTGTCCAGTAACTGGGAAAAACGAGGGTGGTTCCTTCCCTGTCTGCAGAGGTTCAAAGTCACAAGGCCTGTGACAGTGAACCAATCACCAGAAATTATGACTAGTTCTGGAGAATGCTGTTGCTATGAGGCAACATAGCTGTTCAATACAGCATCTGCCTAGGAGGTTGAAGAGATGGGTTTGAACCTCCTTTTGCCAAAAGGAGCCTAAACTCTGTGTCTGCCACTTTCTGATCACAAAGATAATGTATAAAGACAACCCACAGTCTCATCCGTTCCGATAGTTCAGAAGAACAGCAGCCAACACTGAGTTTGTTAGGAGGACTGTCTTGCTGGTGTATTCTGGACACGCTGGTCATGCCTCTGCTGAGTTAGTGCTCTTCAGAGGTGTATAAAGGTGCCTGCTGCTGCATGGCCATCTGGTTTAGATGAGAACTGGACATCAACCTGCAATGAAGTCCTCTCTCTTCCACCATCTCTCTTCCGTTCTCTCTCTCCTTCTCTCTGTCTTTCCCTCTAAAGCCAGGTCAGGTTCTGAGGGAAATCAGATTAATTAACAGCTGAGTCCTCTGTTTTTGTTATGCAAAATAGGAAATACCCATCACACAAGAATAAAATAATGTGGTTCAGATAGAAAGATTTTGACAACACATTTCATAAGAAAAAGCTCAACAGTATCTTCATAATGTTATGAAGAGTCTAACTTTGAGACTAACTCATGGGTTTGAACTTCCATCTTGGGTAGGAATGCCTCCTGTCCACGTAGAACCAAAAGTTGGTGTGGGTAAATCACAGTACTTAAAATCATGGGGTTTAGATTCAGTTTTACTGGCTTGGGTGGGAACTTACACCAGATCAGAGCACACAAATTAGGCATTGTGAATAAATCATTTATGGATCTACAATCTGCAGGAACACCTGTGTAACTTCTGAATGTTGACGGAATCATGCTGGGAGTACAATACGAGTGAGACAGCTCCCTATTTGCTTTTGTTGTATTTTAGCTATTGCTGAAAAACCCTGGCAAAATAAATATTTTTTAGTAGATGAACAACATTTCAGACTCTGGTTTTAAATGCCTCAAAGCTGATCTTACCTTACCCAGATTATAAACCTAGCTGACATCTGTACAAGCTACTAAGTTAACTACCTATATACTGGGGACAAAGTATTGGAGAAAATAGTATGAACACACTTGAAACTGAGCCATTAATATCAAAGTCAATATTTATGTACTATTTAAAAATTTCAACTGCCAATAGTAAATCCTAGGCAAAATAAAACAAACCAAACCCCCTCACATTGGGAAAGAGAGGCAGGGGTTGTGCCTTTGTGCGATTTTCAACTTTCCTGTTTCATTTAAATTTTATTGTGTGAGCATATTTGTAGTCATGAAGCTGAGAAAACAGAGGTATAAGCCAAAGCTAAAAATAGTGTTTGGAGGTTTTGTGTTTGTTTGTTGTTTGGTTTTGCTATAAGGTCTGAGTAGGTCAGTCTTAAATAGATAGAGACTACCACATTCATTTTCTGTTGAAATAAGGAAAAAATCACCTATTGACTTTCTTGTATGTTTTTTGTTTTCTGTTACAGACAGTTTGAAAGCCAGACATATCACTTAAAGATGGTCTGGAATGTCCATATTTTGGTGTGGAACTTTAAAGTACATGGATTATATCTTCTAAAATCCATTACTTTGTGATTTATGTTTAGGGAAAAATACTAATAGAAGACAACAAATAAACAGAAGATGTGAATCAACCTTCAGATTAAAGAGTTTTTAAAATCCTCCATCTTAAAGATAAGGTAACAGGCAAATCTTATAGTATACAGAAAGTTATGAATTTTCTTTTGATCTCAGGAAATTCCTTTTCTGATAGTTAAAATGGCACAATAATAATGAGAGCTCTTTGAACATCAGTGCTCTGACAAAATCTGTTGTTTTCAGTAGAAATTATTAGTTTACTGGAATGTTTTAAGGTAGCAGTGAGATTTATCAATATCTTCTGTCTAATCATGTTCAAGCTTGTAAACAGTTAATTGAACTGAAAGTACATGAATACAAATACAAAAAATCATTTTTTCAGATATGGGAAAATAAATGTTTACAAATTTATTTTTACCTAACATTTCTGTTCTTTCTCCATTCTGAAAAGTATCATATCTATGTGTTTAGAACTGCATGTGCAATTTGGAAGCTAACTGTAATGATGACAATGGTAATACCTCTGTTGACATCACTACCTCCTGAACCTATTGTGGAGTAGGAATATCTTAGAACACCACTCTATGAAACAGCATCAATATTGCTGTATCTATTGTTAAGAGAAATAAAATACTTCCGTGAGTTTCTTGAGAACGTATATAGGGTTAATGCAGTTCTCTAATCCCCACCATCTCATATTTATTGTTAGAAAAAGAGAGCACTTCAAATTTCAGTTTTAATCCTTACAGAACTACATTGTGCTTCTACTAAATATACGAACCTCCTTTGAAATCAGCTCTATATCAGTCTAAAGTTTTATTCAGTAAAAAGTTAAGTAAATTAATGCTATTTATTTTGCCAAAATTATGCATGGCACACGACCAAACACTTCAATCCACTGTGCAATTCATTGATATCTTCTTATGTCTATATCTGGTTTAAATACTCCTTTCGTGTTCAGTCTCTCCATATCAACAGCCATCTACTAATTCATATTACAGCTATTCCATGCAGACAGGTGTTTTATAAAAGAGACATATGCATACACTATAATACAATCTATAATAATAATGCTTAGTATCTATATTCTGTATTTGATTGCCTTGTCAAGTCAGCTCCCTCAAACAAAGGACATTAACTTCACAATGGAAAGAAAATGGTCAGGGAAAGAAATTACAGTTCCCCATAAGGAAAGGAGGATCACTATTAAGGATAATAAAATTGCTTTGGAGACAAATAACTTAGGAGTTCTTTAATACTCCCTGAAATATGTCTCTTACCTTTTCCTTGTACTGTATTACCCAGTCAGTCAGACTACTGCTATTTTATACATGACATGGATGAAGAATGCTTGGGTCAGGTATCCTTGTGAAAGCAGTATATAATCAGGAGCACTGCTGTCAATTTGTGTTGGTGTTTTGAAAAGAAATCTCACAGGCTGTCTGTCTGCCTCGTAGTTCTGGGTAGCTCCAACATCAGATGTCATTAGCATATTCCAAATAGAACTACTATCATGTACTAATACCATTTCTATCCAACCCAGAATTTGTAAAGCTGTTAGCTGGTATTAAGTGGTGTTGTCAGCTGCTCACTGGGTGTCGGCATTAAGTTATCTGAGAATTAAGCTTCTGTCCCAAAGAAGCCATTTCCTCAAGTTCAACCTAAAGGAAAGAAGCAAAGGGAGGTAAAAAACATAACTCCAAAGATCAAAGAGCCTTTTCTGTCTCATAAGCCTGGTAAAATGGCTGAGGGTGATATTGCGAAGAGAATGGATGATGTGGTGAAAACTGCTGTGGGAGTTGTTTGAATGATACTCAGTCTGCTGAGGCAGCTCGACAGGTTCAACTTCTGACCTGATGCAATGTGTCTGATTTTACCTAAAGCAAATTACAAAGCACTCACACACTCTTTTGCCAGCAGAAGGTGCGCAGACGGTGGTAACAACTTCAGTTGACACTACAAGATCTTGACAAGGCTTTCTCTCTGTGACCAGTGGGGTGGGTGGTCACAGGAATGTATAGTGGTGAACCCTTGACTGAAGTCAGGATAAGGCCCTATCTAGTTCTCCTTGATTAGTAGTTTTGATTTCATGAAGGAATTTGCCAAGGCTTATACTGAAATTGAAAGAAATAAATATTAAATTTACACTCTCAAGCCTTTACAGAATTTTTATGAGCAAACTTATTTTCTAAGGGGTTGTTCTCTCCCTAGTTTCAATGGGAAATTTAAAATACTGAACCTTCCCCCTCCCCTTCCATCCATGCTTACCACTTTTAATGAATATAAACCACATCCTTTTCTGGGGTTGTGTCTGTCAAAGTTTTTCTCTGTAAGAGCGTATACAGTCTACCACATGCACTGGATATAATTGTCCAACACTTAATAATCTTAGAACCATTTTGGGATACCTTATCACTGATTACGCAAGGCCTGTTATACTACTTTTATTATAGTTTAAGTTACCACATAGGGTACCCATGGGGTACCCTACAGATATGTAGCCACAAAAGTTTAGCAATCACCATGAACTCAGCTTGACCAACTTCTGGAAAATTCCTTGGGAATGTATCCCTCCACTCCCTTTTGCACATGGACCCATAAACCCATATTTAGCTGCCAAAAACCCAGTCCAGAAGTTTTAGGCAGGTTCCCATGTCCTATCCACTAAACTGTCCATCATAGCAATAGCTGACAGTTTAAAGAGGGGTGTATGAGAGAAGTAGAAGCTACTGCAGCACAAAAAATAAATGAGAAAGACTGCTGCCAAAGAGAGTAGTAGGAAGTGTAATGGGAGCACTAACGTACTAAAACATACCCTGAACAAGCTTGCGTATATTGCATAACTAACAAAACATTTATTTGTGCAGTGTCTTAACAGAGTCCAATTTTTAAGAAATGAATTATTTTCTATTTCTTTGTTTATAAATGTTGTTTGTGTTAGAAAAGGAAGGTAGCTGTTTCCTTTTGACATGATTTGTCAAAAGGTGTTAGAAGGTGGTATATTTCCAATCTATGATCCCAATTGTTTAAAATTTATGTATAAAATTCAAATCTGTTAGAAAATAAAAAAAGCGAAGTGTCCATCTTTAAAATACCCAATAATTTTATTTACCATAATGTTATTTTCCAAGGTGTAAAAGACTCGATAATTTGTTTATTACAGAAAAGGCCTCTGCGTTTGGGAAATTGTGCTATATATCCATACCAGCTTTTTGCAGGTGCTATACAGATGTTACCTGTTGCTCATGAAATGCAAATTTTTATCTTAACCCATCACCAGAGAAAAGCTGGAAAGAGAATATAATATAAACCATCACATTTTTTTACTATATTAGATTGTGCCACACTTTGATACTGTACTTCGAATTATTATTAAAATGGTAAATTGTTGTCTGATAAGATAAGAAACAATGCTTAATCAGAACCATCATTTTTTCTGTCACTTATTTAAATTGAAATACCAACTAGATTCCTAGAACAGTTTCTTATTTTATGTAGTAATTTATGTTTTATTTTATTTTCAGATTTTATTGATACAACTATTTGCTATAGACTACTTCTATGCACCTTTCTATTAACCAAGTACGTCCATAAAACATCCTACAGTTTAGTAATTTGATGCAATGTCACTGTATATCACAGAATCACAGAATGGTTGAGGTTGAAAGACACTTGTACAGACCATCTAGTCCAAACACCCTGCTCAGGCAGGCTCAGCTACAGCAGGTTGCTCAGGACTATGCCCAGACGGGTTTTGAATATCTCCAAGGAGGGAGACCCCACAGCCTCCCTGGGAAACCTGTTCCAGTGTTTGGGCACCCTCACAGTTAAAAAAGTGTTTGCTGATGTTCAGGGAGAACCTCAGTTTGTGCCCATTGCCTCTTGCACTGTCAGTGGGCACCCCTGAGAAGAGCCTGGCTCTGTCTTCTTTACTCCTCACATCTGGTGTTTATACACATTAATAAGACCCCCCTGAGCCATCTCTTCTCTAGGCTGAGCAGCCCCACCTCTCTCAACCTTTCCTCATATGTGAGGTGCATCAGTACCTTAACCATCTTTGTGGCCCTTTGTTGGACTCTATTCAGTAGTTCCATGTCTCTTCTGTATTGAGGAGCCCAGAACTGGACACAGTACTCCAGATACAGCCTCACAAGTGCTGGATAGAGGGGAAGTATCACCTCCCCTGACCTGCTAGCAACACTCCTAATGCAGCCCAGGATGTTGTAGGTGTCTATTAACTCAAGGGCACATTGGTGGCTCATGGTCAACCTGACAAATAAGTAAATCTTACCAGTAAAACCCAGGCAAAGAAGGCTTTAAGTATCTTGGCCTTTTCGATGCCTTTTGTCTCCAGGTCCCCTGCCCCATTTAGGAGTGGGCCAATGTTTTCCCTAGGCTTCCTTTTGCTGCCAATGTACCTGTAGATGCCCTTCTTGTTGCCCCTTACATCCCTTGCCAGATTCAGCTGCAGGTGGGCTTTGGCTTTCCTAATGCCATCTCTGCATGCTTAGATAGTGTCTCTAAATTCATCCCAGGTCACCCGCCCTGCTTCAACTTCTTGTATACTACTTTTTTATGTCTGAGCTTAGTCAGGAGCTCCTTGTTCATCCATTCAGACTTCCTGATGCCTGTGCTTGATTTCAGGCTCATCCAGATGGATCATTCTTGAGCTTGAATATCAACCAGTTCTCTTGAACCCTTCTTCTCTCCAGGGCTATATACCATGTGATTCTTCCAGGCAGATCCTAAAAAGGCCAAAGTCTGCTTTTCTGAAGACCAGGGTTGTGGTCCTGCTTTTAGCCTTGCTATCTCCTTGCAGGATCCTGAACATGACCATATTTGTTTCTTGCTTGTAAACATGAGGTCCAGAAGAGCACCTCTCCTAATTGGCTCCTCAAGCACCTGTGTTAAGAAGTTGTCAACAGTGCACTCCAGAAACCTCCTGGATGCCTATGCCCTACTGTGTTGTCCCTCCTGCAGATATTGGGGTGGCTGCAGTCCCCCACAAGGACCCAGGCCTGCAAACGTGAGGCTTCTAGTTGTCTGAAGGTGTCATCTACTTCTTTGTGATCAGAAACTTATAACAGTGTCACATATGTTGGTCAACCTACTAAGGCTGATCTCAGCCAGCTAGTAACTCATCCCCAGAGCTCTAGGCATTCCTGTTGCAACTTCCCCTCCTCAAGTTTCTGTGTCTTCCATAATTTTGTTTACATTCATTGAATATCCTGGTGATTACACTTTATATACTGATCTCTAAAACACATTAATGAAACATTTCTCCCCAGAAAAAAACACATTTTCCTCTGATCTTATACATAAATGCAAACACCCTATATATACCAATTCAATTTGAAAATACCATATTGCCTACAGATCATGAGCAAATAAATTAACTGAATTCATTGATTAAATTAGTTACATTAATTAAAAATATGACTCATACAAATCTCTGAATGAATTTTGAACTAAGATAATAAAATTCCTAATTCTTCTCAAAAGATGGTATTGTAGCTAAAATGCCTAGCTGTAAAAGCCAAAAACTAACAAAGATATAATTATTAAATAAAAGTCTTCCTATCCTTATTTTCTGTCATCTGCCCAATTACTTCTTCTAAACTTAAGAGGTGTTTCTAATTGTTGCTAATTTTGAGTTTGTTTTCTTTTTTTTTTTTTTTTCCTCCAAATACTTTGATAATAATCCAGGTGGAACAGCAGCATTCTCTTGTCCTTATGGTGTGTACTCTGTGATTTGTATTCATTTTGGCTTGTTTTCCACGTACTATAGTTTTCTAAGAGCTAGAAGTTATCTTGCTGTTCTTCCTCTCCGGTTACAAAAGCATTTTACATCTCGTGTGGCCATTCAAACCAATAAATGAAATGTCTTATATTCAGGCCCTGGCAGCAGCAATGCATTTGAAGTAAGCCAGCTTTTCCTCTGATAAAGCATAATTTGGGGGAAAAAGCAGGGCCAAGATACATAGATTTACATCATCCCTACAGCTTTCAAGTCTAAAGACATTTCTGGGTTATCAGACAGACACTTCATACTGTTCCTATTTGGCATGTTATATTGTTCCTAAAGAGATCATAATACATAGTGATATTGAGTATAAATCATATGTGTTACTCTAAAGATACATTATCCTTTCTTCTCATGTGCCAAATACAGCTCTTAAATGGCTAACAAATTATCCGGTATATAGACCACAAGGTAATAACAATTTCAGTGAGAAACATCTTTGGCTCCTGGAAAACCTCATAACCTGGAAGGCATTCATAGTTAAAAGTGCCTTGAATGTACCCAAAACATTTGTACCACCCTATACGTGGTTTCAAATGCCTAAAAGTGAAAGGCACTGCTCCTAGCAGAGTTCCTTCACCTGGATATCCAAATGGTATTTTTTTCTCGGGACTCAATGATCATGTGAATTTTGCCCTTCTTAGTAATGCAGAAGTATAACATAAAAAAGTTTTTATCATATAAAATATATAATATAAATAAACTGTTGAAATATTTTTTTCCTGAGCTACAGGAGCTTGTAGCTTTAAATCTTTATTAGGTTTTAAATTTCTTACATAATAAACTTTCCTTTAGAATAGATCTGTCCGTACCATAGACAACAATAGCAATGCGGAGAAACTCTAGCTAAACCAAGAACTGGTAGCACTTTTTGAAAACAAAACAAAACTCAACAAAAAAAATCAATGAAAGTTAACTTACTCTGCTTTTCACACTACTTTTTTGGGGGGGGATGGATCTGACTAAGCTGAATCACATCTATTTGACTGCTTGCTGTATGCAATATCAAAATATTCAGTCTCTCCAATAAGAAACTTATAAGGAGATGAGAAATGCAAAGCATCAGGGGAAAACCATAGGAGATGCATGACTTGCTAAAAATCATGCAGGTGGCTGTTGGCAAAACCCACAACAGAACTGAAGTTTCCTGGCTTCCAGACTGCTGACCCATTCATTGAATGACAGTGTTTTCCATTAGATGTTGAGTCCATTCTCCATCAAACAAAATTATGCACTTACTAAGTCTCTATAATATCTTTTAGGATGAAACTTCCTCTATTAGTATAAGGTTACATTATTGCATTGTTGGAAGTTAATCTTTTTTTCACTAAAACTGCAGACAATCTGAACCACCCATCCACTGGTCTGTTTCAGAAGTACTTTGGTGTACAAAATGATTCTTTCTTCCTTGCTAAACCTTTTATTTTTAGGATAGAAAAGATTGTTGAAGTGTGAAAAGTAAACTACGTATTCTATTACTTTTATTGAATTTATTGTGAATAATGGTATACATTTTGAATAAGTAATGCTGCCTTATGTCCTACAAACTACTTCTGGAAACTGAAATAATATATCTCATAAATTGTATATTAAAATACTAAACTGCACATTTGTAAGACATCCTCATTTATTTCCATAAAAACTTCTCTAAAAACAAGGGGCTGTTTGCCAAGGAGTCAATCAGGTAAGCCCATATGTTATTGATTCCTCTATTGCTCTGCATCATTTAAAAATAGCATCAAAACTGAAAAGCATAGAACCTTGCACTTTAATGTGTTTTAAATCCATTTCTTTCATCTCGTACTGTCTGTGGTAAACAGGCATGCAAAGTCTGCTTGGCTCATTGAATTTTTAAGGTCAGTGTTAGGTCCTGTTCTGGGATTCTGATGTCGTTATTTACACAAAACTCAGTCTTTTTCTGGTTTTAAATAACAAGCCTATGCATTTATGATGGCTTGTACGTGGGCAATCATATACAATTAAGTAGATAGTAATTAGAGAACTTACAAGTCAGCTTGCCATAGTTATTGATTTGGCAAAGACTAAGAGTGCAACATTGACCACACAAGTGACATATACATCTTTTCAAACTCATGTGCATTGTACTAAAGCAAACATACCGGGCACACTAGTGGGGAAAATTTGGGATTTAACACAAGTTCTTCAGCTGTGTGAATGACAGGCTCATGTATCTGCTGTTTCATACTCTGGATTTTACCAGCCATTGCATCTATGGCACACAGACAATATTGGGCAGGTAAGTCGCCTTCAAGTCCTTTCCTAGAAACGTATAGGTAATTTGAATCCAAATTCCTGAAAAGAGTTTAGAAAACTTTGTAGATATGCCATAGAAAGCTACATGAGACCTCCATCATAGCAACATGGACTGTTTTCCTACTAACCAGGTAACCTACTTCTTAACCCGGACTCATAAAGTCTTTACAGATCAAACAAGAATCTATGAAAAGCAGAAAAGTCTATTGCTTCAGTTTTACAATTTTGCCTTTAAATAATCAGAAGACTTTAGCAGCCCAAATGAGCTGAAGTTTTCAGCTGTGGCATTCTTTGTCTTTCTTCACAACACCTTTTAGCTGCAAATGACATGCAGCGCTAACAAATCCAAATTCCCCAGACCACTGAAAATCAAGAAAACTCCATGCTCTGTATTACAGGAAATCAGTTATGTTTCGCTTCTCACTTGATCGTCTGGCAGAAGTTTTATTAGTTACAGTAGCTTTTTTCTGTGGGTTTTGGTTTTTTTTGTTTTGTTTTCTTTTGTTTTTTTAATTAAATTGTTACTTAGTTTTTGAGATCTGGTTAGATTGCAGACTATTATGAGTTTTGAATTATAAAAGGATCTATCTAATTTTTATAAAAGCATAAAAATTTTTTGTGTTTCTATATGCTTTAAAAATGTTAAATGTCTCAGAGCAACTATGATAATACTACAAACAAATAATGCTACTTATGAGGAAGAAATATAAAAGCTAGCAGATCGTAAAACAAAAACATCAATTACTCAAGTGTTAGAAGATCCTGAAGTGTAAAACTAATTTCTGTGCATTTTCCATTGTGGAAGTTTTGCGCAATGCACAGATAGACATGTTAACCACTTTGCCTCATTTTACACCTATTAGAATATCTTGGGTTTGAAATTAGGATTCAGTTTTGAATATTTGGGTTATGTTCTGACAGGATTTTCCAAAGGTAATAGAGTTAATTGTCATAAGGAACTGTGAGACCCAAAGAGAAACCTTTTACAAGAGCTAGAACTCAGGCTTCTAAATCATGTGTTTACTAGAAGAATTTGGACCTTGGATTTGGACCTACTTTTAGCAAATTTAGAAGAATTTGGACCTAATTTTAGCAAATTTAGAATTTTCTTAAAAAAATATAGGTTTTTATCATTGCCTGTGACAGAAGCAGTTCTTTGAGCACAAATCTTGGGTAAAAGCTTGCTAAAGAAATGTTTCTATTCTCATCATTTATTATTTAAGAGAAAACCCTGATTAAGCAACAAGAAAGCTCAAGGTTTAAAATGCACATATAGGTATATACACATAGAAGCATACTTACATACATATACATATATATATAAATGAGATCTTAACTAATTGTTGAATTACGCACTCCAAGCAAAACCATTCTTATAAGCTAAGTTATACCATCTATAATTTGGGGTGAAAGTGTAACAGAATGGTTAAAATATCATCGCTAGCATCTCGCTAGCATCTTTTTTACACTCCTTCAAGCCTTTTATTGATGTGCCATTTTAAAAATATAATCTATTTACAGCAAATTTTTCTAGAATTGCTCTGTCTGCACGTGAATTTTGGATATTTTCCATTGTTTTCAAATTTTCTCAGCTGAAAAGATAAAAGAATTAAATTGTTATTTGTTGATTATGAAAGTTAGGTGGAAATGCCCATATGAAGAAGACTTTATTTGCAGTAGGCTATGGTGTTTCCTCTGAAATGTCTTTTCAGTTTCTTTATCTAACATGGTTCAATTACATGGAAAGATCTGAAAGATAGTGTTACTAATAGTACTGAGTCTCGATCATGTGTATTTGCAAAGGAGCAAAAAAACCCAGATTATTAGCAGTGTTAGCTTTTTGTCATCAATGAAAACAGAGAAGTGCTTACAACATCCAAACAACATGGTTAAGGACAAAGGAATATGGGAACAGGTGCGCAAAAAGTGAGCAAAAAAATTTTGTTGCTGAGATGTTACTGTTAAAGCATGAACTGGAAATTCCAGCAAATGGATGTAGTAGACCTTTATAGGGTAGTCACTTAACCCAGTTATTACCAGTCATGAATAGCAACATATTTGACTGTGCTTGAGAGATGCACTTAGATGAAAAGATAAGCAGAGGTAGCTCTGAAGGCAAACCACTGACGGATAAGCCTTAGAATATTTCCAAGAAATATTCTCTGCCAGCCCTTTCCATGTGCTACTATAACTGTTACAGACTTTTTGTCATAGGCAACAGGTTTAAAGGATCATATTTCATTTTACTGGGATCTGAGTAGCTAAAACATTAGAAGAGCTGTCCTGGGTCATACCAATGGTCCCTCTACCTGAGAATTATGTTTCTAAGAATGGTCAGCAACAGTTCCTTAGTAAAGTGACAGGGTAAATGTACAAGGTTCATTTCCTTGGAAAATTCTTTCAGCTTGCAGAAAGTAGATAGAAACAGAGTTAGAGCTAGAGAAATACATTTCATTTCAGGTTTTAAATTAATTCCCTTTGGCTCTGTTTCCTGAAAGCAAATATCTGAGGGTTGACACGCCAGTATAAGTATTTAAAAGGTGTATTTCAGAGCTTGTGCTTGGTTATACATGACAATAATTATACTGCTGTATATTTTCACTAACTTCAGTTATCTATTTATTCAATCAGGTGGTATAAGCAGTTCTGTCTGACTTCTTTTGACCAGTCACAAATATTATAAGCAACATATCCTTTGGATAATTAAATCCAATCTTTTAAGAATGTAAATGAATATTAGTTGAATGAATTTGCATAATGAATATATTTAAGAAAGTTGTGATCACTAGGCTGTAGCAAAAAAAAAAAAAAAACACAGCCAAATTCATTGAATAAATTATTCATTGCTTTTTTCTCTTAATTATTCATTCAGCTCTGAATGTAACAAGCAACAAGCCTCATGTTCAGCAGCTTTATTTGTGCTAGAAAACCAATGAAACTCTTCTTTCACTTCCATGCAAGTTGCCCCTACGATTCATTGTTAGGTTGTTAGTTTCTGCTCTGGTATTTTACTTATTTTATGAATAATTTTTCCCTTGGTAGACAGCAGTTCATCCGTTTTATTTAAACCTGTTCTCAGTGTTTCTAGGTGAATTTTTAGTCCTGTTTCTGCCTAGAAAACAATATACACAAAGGAGTCACTTTGCTCTTTTTTGGGGAAGCCTAGCTATTCTTGGTGAGAGATATGGTAAGCTTGTTCTTTTGACTGTAATTGACTGACTTCCTCTATTTATATTATTAATAAGACCTCTGCCAGTGTTATCAGAGTTTTGCCTTTAGAGGTTTTCTGCATGTTTTGTTATGTGTCTTTGTAACATGATCTCTACTTGTTTTTCACATTTACTGCAAAACTTCGTGATTAGGAAGAAAATAGAAGAAAAATCCCTTAACTTTTTTGTGGAGTCCAGATTCCACATCCACTACTTATTATTCCTTGGGAGCACTTCCCTTTATTGACAAATTTCCTCAGGTGTTTTCCTTTTTCTAATAACTGGTTATGGGATTATTGCATTAAACTGGGTGGCTAAGTAAAAGATGGCCATTAAAACATTTCCAGAAATACCTCTATGTGATATTTGCTGCTATGGCACATACCAGGATGCTTTAACTTACTTCAGCTTAGATCTAAGAATATCTGATTTTATATATAGCTCCTGATTTGGGGAAATTCTACTTATTAATTACACTATGATAATTTATAGAAGGTCAGAGTTTGATTGCCATAAGGCATATCTGCATATGATGATAGAGTAGTGTCTATCCACAGAACTCTACAATTTAATTAATGTTACTGTACATTGTAAATTGTGAAGTCCTTCCATAACTCCTTTGTTGGCAGCTGCAAAGACTGTATCAAGTTTTGGAGGATCACTAATAAATACTGCGTAAGCTCTTACCAAGACACCTGAGAAAATCTTAAACTGCAGCATGTGCTCTATGAGCTTTCTATCCTTACTCTCAAAAGATTAATGAAGTGGCTTAGCAAAACATGAATTTCTTGGTGAGAGAAAGTAAACAGACAACACAAATAAAAACAAGATTATGTAGAATGGCCGTCTGTTACTTTTCTTTAGAATGTAATCACTTGAATGTTCCCCTTCTAACTTCTTGGTAAGACAACGACTTGGCTATTTCTCTCTAGTGATACCTTATCTAGTGTTTGTAGCAGTAAACCTGAGGGATTTGTTATCCCTCTTGCTGAATACCAAAGCTTCACTGAAGCCCAGGCTGACATTTAAATGTGTAATGTTCGCCATCCACTGTGGCTAACCTTTCCCTCCTACTAGCTACTCCTGTTATTTAGCAATTTCTGCTTGCTAGTGAACTTACAGGTAGTGTACAGGACTACACACAATGCTTGGGACCCAAAACACTTTTTAACTCTCTCTCCCACCCTTGTATTTGATTTACTGCCTTTGGTTGAATGAGTATTCACCAGAGGAACAAAGCTGATTTACACAAACTTTTAAAAGTTTTGCAGGTGTTATAATCTCTCTTTTTAATATTTTTCTCTCAACTATTTTAACAGAAGTGACCAAGACACAATAAAATATAGATGCAGATTCAGTGAGTTGCAACAATCCAACTTGCATTACCTCCGCCCCATATCTCTCCTCCTTCTGAACACCAAGCCCTTTAGAAGTGGCAAGATGGAACTTCCTTGGGAAATTGAATTTAGCAAAATAGATACTTGAAGAGGTCTCAGGAATCCAGTGTGAGTGCCCTGATCACTGGTACTATTAACTGAGCAGAGAGAAGGAGTAGTGTAAACATTCTTGAGGTTTTGTATTCTTATCTTTCCTTTAGACTTTTATTAGACCTGGAGGGCCAGTATGTCTGCCTTTCACTTCCTTTCCTGTACTATCTTTCTACCTCTGCCTTCCCCATAGGTCAGTTTTCTTTTTAACCAGAAGTACGACAACATATGTGCTGTCTATATTGCAAAATGAAATTATGAAAAAAGAATAAAATTATACTGGCAGCTTAGTGATTTGAGTGAGCCATTTAGAGTTTGTAGAGTCAAAATGGGAGTCATAAAGATCTTTCAAAATCACCCCTAGGTATCAGGGTCATGCTGAATTTGGAAAGTAACTGTAATATGTGAATAATATTTGGAAAGTCTGCATAGCTTTATTTAAGTGAAAACAAACACTGAAAATTAATTCTTCACTACAAGCTGCAGATCCATTTCAAAAACAGCACCACCTGCTCACCAGGAACACAAAGCCAAGCATAGATTCAAAATAGCAGTAATGTTAAAAATCTTATATAAAAAGTTCCAGTTACCAAATCACCTTCTTGAATCTCTGTCCCCCAAAGTGTCTTTTCTGATTCACATTAAAACTTACAGAAAATTCCTGTCCTGCTTAAGACCTGCATGTTAAGTTTCAGGAAGCTTGTTTTTGCTTTGGCAAGAGCAGGCTCCTTTGGGTCAGTGAGAATAGAATAGAGTCACTGAAAGGCTTGTCTCAGCCTTCATCATGGAAGAGATTAATGTCATTCCAGAGTCACTAGACACAAAACCCCCATCAGACAGATTACTTTAAACATGTGGCCATACATGCTGACTGCAATTTCACTTTTTCACAATCAGCAGCACTAAAGTCCAGGAAATAACAACATGCCCAAACAGTCCAAAGACTTGCAAATTGTACAGATATTCCAGTATGGACTGCATATAAGAAAGGCATCTGAACAGTAGTAAAGATAAATTTAGCTATTTTCTCTAGCTCCCCTCAGTGCAAACAATAGAAACACAGGTCAGTGCCCATTTCCTCCCTAAGAGGCTCAGCTACACAAATAAACATCCCAAAGGTAGAGTAACCACTTAGGAATTTGAAAACTAATAGAATGTTAAAGCAAAGAAGGGCAATGAACAGCTCTCTGAAAGACAAGTTGATTATCAGCATTAGGTCTCCTTTTCTTAGGAAAATGGAAGCAGACTATATCTCTGTCAAGCATTGAGTCTTATAATTTCTGAAGAGAAGTCAAATGCCATTTTTCTTTACTTGTCAAAAGGAAGAAATTATCCTCCCCAGCTACACGTTATTATCCACCATCTGTGTGATAGCTTCTCATAATTACTTACATACGGCGTCTTTGATAAGCCTTATTCCTGATAAACAGAAAATAAAATTAACTCTCATACTAGATCAGTCACTGAGAAGACTTGGAATAAATATAGTAGAGCTTTAATTTTTCTCTTTCAGAAACCTGACAAGACAGCTGCTGAAACACACACTTAGAAATCTTTGTTTAGAAAGGAATTCTAAATGAAGCTACAGCCTTTGAAGACTAAATGTGTTGCATGGTCAATTGGAAGGAAACATTCAGTTGTTTGCTTTAAGAAATGAATCAACAGCTAAAAGAATATAAGATAATGCAGAGTTATATGATAGTGAGGGTTGTTTGCTTTCTTTTTTGTCACTGAATTTTAAAATCTACACCTGGGTTAGGCACTAGTAATGCATTCAGACGGTTTGTTTAAAAAAAAAAATTGTTTTGTTTTGTTTTTACTGATTCTACACATCTGTTTCACCATACTTTACCTTTAGAAGGTTAAGCCTTCTGATGACTGAACAGTAATTACTCTATTAATGATTTATTGATGTTATACTCATGACTGAAAAAAATGGATAACCCATCCTTCCTGAATGGAATAGATTTGAATGAAGAAAGAAAATGGTATGTTTCTTGAAGCATACCAGAAACATTTTCATAGTTCCACTGATTGGCTTATTGTGCAAATGTATCATTTATTGTAAGAAGGACTAAATGTTGTTCCCCCCACAAAAAAATTGGAAGTTATAATGAGATTTCATATACATTACGGCCATTTGACACTCTACTGAGGATTAACCAATTAGGCTAATTGTTTATTTAGTCTTCAATTTTGGACCTGAAATTTTAAGAACAGTCCCTTCATCATTCATTTTAAACCAATGTCTTTATAAAACTGACATTTATTTTTCTCTGGTGGCTGTTATTGTTGTACTGAAACTTTACTATTGACTTCAAGTATCAGGGTTCTGGCAATATAATCTAAATAATTTGAAGTAAAAGTGATTTAAACCAGACATTGAATTAGATCTGCGAGTAATCAGGCAGAACGTAATATTATAGGTGAACAGTTGTTGTATCCGTATACATTCTTTTAAAGGCGCAAAATTTTATCTCACTAATAACATTAGACTGAAAATAGTCTTCAAGTAAAATACAGAGGAATACATAAAATCTAAACACTTTTTTTGTCTTCATGGCCAGACTACTTGTTTTGTGACTTAGGACTATTAATTTTTTGAGCCTCAGGGAAAAATTTAGAACCTAGTGAGAGGAGTTCAAGAATGAAATCTTTTTGAATTTTAATCTTAATTACAAAAAACGTGATTGCTTTTTTTATTGATATCCATTTGTTCTTACTCTCCAGGAAAAGCATAATGAACAAATTCATTTACATAAATGTTAAAAAAGGCATTAAATTTTAGCAAATATTAAAGAGCACTTGTAGAAAGTGAATGTAAAGCTATGAAGTATGAACAGCTACACTGGAATTTAAGTTACATTAATCATAAGAAGGATTGAAAAGGATACTGTGTTACTTATGAATTCAGTGCAGCTATATTCAGGGTAGAGAAATGATTCAGGCCATCTAAAGACCTTCCCCCAGTACAATACCTCATACAAATATGTGAATATCATCTAAAATGCATATTTGTAGTGCAACATATATCTGTTGGATATGCTACAATTCTTTCCCTGGAGACAAGCAAAATGTTATAAGACCAAGTATACCGGTTTTGTCTGGGATAGAGTTAATTTTCTTCATAGTAGCTAGTATGGGGCCATGTTTTTGATTTGTGCTGAAAACAGTGTGGATAATACAGGTATGTTTTCATTATTGCTGAGCAGTGCTTACACAGAGTCAAGGCCTTTTCTGCTTCTCACCCCACCCCACCAGCGAGCAGGCTGGGGGTGCACAAGAAGCTGGGAGGGGACACAGCTGGGACAGCTGACCCCAACTGACCAAAGGGACATCCCATACCATATGGCGTCATGCTCAGTAATAAAAGCTGGGGGATGAAGAAGGAAGGTGGAACATTCGGAGTTATGGCGTTTGTCTTCCCAAATGACCATTACACGTGATGGAGCCCTGCTTTCCTGGCGATGGCTGAACACCTGCCTGCCCATGGGAAGCAGTGAATGGATTCCTTGTTTTGCTTTGCTTGTGTGCGTGGCTTTTGCTTTGCCTATTAAACTGTCTTTACCTCAACCCACGAGTTTTCTCACTTTCACCCTTCTGATTGTCTCCCCCATCCCCCTGGGGGGAAGTGAGTGAGCAGCTGGGTGGGGCTGAGCTACCTGTTGGGTTTAAACCACAATACCATGTTGCAGAGGATCAGCACGTACAGCATCACTCTCTGCTTTCACAGGTATTCAGGGCAAATATCTTTTTTTAAAGTAGTTTTCTGTATTATATTTTTGCTGGCATAGACAGATGTTGAAAAAGGTGAACAGGAATTCTTAATGTTGTCCTTTTACATAAAGAATAGTTTTCAAATGTAATTATTTTATCACAACAAGTTTACTAGGACAACTGGTACTGCTGGCTAAGAAAAAGCAGATATTTGGAAGGTCTGGGTGCTTCTTTCTCTCTATCATCATATAATTCCAGAATTTATTTCCTTTTGACCTCTGTATTGTCTCATCCTTTAAAAAGTTTAAGAAAAAAGGTAAACACAGAAGAGCTAAAATAAATTCTACTTATTAACTAAAACACATCTTAACCACACTTTAATAATAAAAGTTCATTGATTAACTTTGTTAAGTATATGTATAAAAGTTTGTCAACACTTAAAAACCATATTTCTTAGGAGTGTAAATAATGGTATATAAACTATCATATACAGATTATCAATATTCTAACATGTCAATATTATGTGACATGTTGAAAAACTTTATAGCCTGTCCTTAGATCTTGGAGAGGATGGAACAAATAGTGTACATTCCACAGAAACTTAAGAGGTCTGTAACACCCAAAATTAATACATTAATCAAGAGCTGATGCAATGAACATGTAATACATTTTTCTTTACTTACTTACCTACTACAAAGAGTTTCTTTAAATAAAGGGGCTTCTCAAAAAAGAACTAATCAACTAATAAATTAATTTCACCAAATAAAAAATTCCTGATGAATTTCACTTAACTGTTTTCTTTGATTTAACTGACTAAGAACAGCCCAGGAAATCCTTTGCCTCTCGGGAAAAAAAAAAGTGTGTGTGTGTGTGTGCGCTTGTTTTATCAAGCTGATACAGGAGGCTACTGAACCTCTGTTCCGAGACTTTCATAAATCAATTATTCAAACTGAATTGTTTGAATAATATTATTCACCTTTGGTCAGACCTGTATCATATTGATATGTGAGGGCCTGGAGACTGTAAAAAATGGAAAAAGACTACAATGAATCTTATTACAAAGACTTGACTGCCATGTCAATGGAAACAATAAAAACACAGTTTACTGTGCCCAGCATATATTCTGGCAGACAATTTAAGAAGGAATTAATGACCTTACCAATGTGTAACTTGTCTGTGGCCTGATATCTCCTGCCTAACCTTCTTCTACAACTTTGTTCATGAGGGATTTGGATTAAATGAGTTTTAGTCACGCTAATTCTACCCAAGGATGTTTTGCAAATTGATAGTGAGGTCTAGATATAAGCCACTGAAGCATGAGGCAGCATTTAGGTACAAGGCAACAGTCTAGATGATCTTTTAAAAGCTTCCTTTCCCCCTCTTTAATATTCGATGAAAATGTTAAAAACATATAGAGATGAATTGTTTTCTGAAGAAATATCTGAGAATGAAATAGACTGGAGTAGGTACAAGTAGACAGAAAGAGAAGAGCTAAATATATAAGGAGCAATTTTTTTCCTGCCCTCATCGTGTCTACTCTCTGAGCATGCAGTTTTTACTAAGCCTTGAAAACAAAGCTCAACAGCATACTTGAAACAGGAGATACAATAATTGTAATCATCATTATCATAATCATCATCATCATGTATATTGGGGGGGCACAAAAAAAGTATAAAATAATTCATTCCCTTCATCTTTTTAATGTGGAGATTTCCTCGCTCTAATGTGTTGACTTCATGGAGGCTCAGAACTGAAAACTGTGCAACATGAAGACAGAGAGTACCATTTATACTGTCCAAGCATGGTACTTTCACGTGCTTTCTCATCTGGATCTTACCCTGGAATATCAATTTTAACATTAAAAACCAAAGAAATATGAGGAGAGCAGTTATTGAAGCTGGTTCTCATCTGGCAAAGATACGTCTAGCAACTAGCTCAGCATACTTTTAAATCTCACTTCCAGGAAAAGGAAATGCTTTCTATAAACACGTGTTCTACACAGAAGTGACCTGGTCTACTTGTGGAGAATATATCCAGGCTGTCCACCTGTAGTCTGTGTCTGCCAACATGTTCAAACTATAACAGGGCTCAATTTTGCAGTGACTTATTCTTAATGAAGCAGCACAAATAGATTAGGACATTATCATCATTTATATTTCAAAAAAACCCCCTCTAATAACGTTAAAGTAGGTAAGCAGCCACAATAACTAATGAAAAAAACCCTCACATGTGGACAATTCAGAAATATAAAAGTCGTTTCTCTTTCATAAGTTCTCATTCAGATAACGTACTCTGAAACACAGCCTGAACACATTTACTTGAACTCACATGCTAGGTCTGAAGCAGGAACAAACCTAACCAAACCAAACCAAACCAAACTAGTTTAATAGGCTTAATATAGACAGAAATTATGCAAAAAAGTGTTGGTTTTCAGCTTCCCCTTAATTTTTTGCATCCAGTATGTCTTCCTATGTTGACTGTATGTTTGTTCCATCCTTAGATGAAACAGTATTTACTTAGTGTAAAATATTGGCATTATGACATTTTGAGAGGCATTATATACACACACAAAAATACATCAGTCTATGTAACTCAGTGCTGAAATCTGTACAGAAAGGTTTCTTCTATTTAAAAAGTAGTTTATTTTAGTTTCCTATGACTCTTTTTTTCTTTACAGAAATTCAAATAAAATTCCTTTTCAATAAATTACTCTTAATTTGAAATAAACATGCATATGCAAATAGTTGTAGGATTTAAAAAAAATCAGTTGACAACTTCAGGTAAACAGTTACAAGTTAATGCACAGACAAAGCTTGATTTGAACTAGTACATGACTAAACTCAGTTCAGCAAGACAAGGAGTCCAATTCTTGGGTGAAAGCAATCAACTCTTGTGTACACTTACCAGGATGCAGAAGTGCTTCTCTGTATTTTAGGAGAATGTTTGACTTGAAGAGGAAACTACATATATCCTAGAGTGGGGTACCTTAAATTGTCCACTTAGTAGTAGAGTCCATGAAAGATAATTAAAGGAAATCTGGTTTTAGAACAGTATACTATACTGACTGTAAAAAAAATAGATTGAATTTTCCAAATAATTTTAGCTGAAGTGAAAAAAAAAACAAAACAAAAGAAAACCCAAACAGCCTAGGTTTTATGTACTACTGGTAACTATTTTTGTCTTGTATTTTGATCCAAGTCTGGGGATGGACTTGGAGAGCAGCTCTGGGGAATGGGCCCTGGGGGCAGCGAGCTGAGCGGGAGCCAGCAGCAAGCCCTGGCAGGAAAGATGGCCAGCAGCATCTGGGGCTGCATCAGCAGGAGCACCACCAGGAGATCAAAGACAGTTTTTATCCCCCTCTACCCAGCACTCACACATACTATGTCCAGTTTGGAGCCCACTAATACAGGAAAGACATCAACACACTGTAGTAAGCTCAGTGGAAAAGCACTGAGATGACCAGGCTGGAGTAGTTTCCCCATGAGGAGAGGCTGGGAGAGTGGGGCTTGTACAGCCTGGTGCAGAGATGGCTTCAGGGCACCTCACAGCCACCCCCCAATGCGGGGAGGGGACTGTGAGGACACAGCTGCACTCTTCACAGTGTTCATTGTGACAGGATGAGGGACAACAGGCATAAATTGAAACAAGGGAGGTTCAGTCTGGGTATGAGAAGAAACTTTTCTCTCAAGGACAGTCAAGGACTGAGACATTTCCTGGAGAGGTCATGCTGGCTCCGTCCTTGGATGTTTTCAGAACCCAACTGGATAAAGCCCTCAAGATCTGGTCTGACAATGCTGTTAGCAGGAGGTTGGTCCCAAACTGTATTATCCTCTGTTCCTAATGAAAAGAATGCAAATGTAGACACTGACTATCCTGTAATATGTAGACAGACCTTAGATTGAACTGAGTTGTCTTTACCATTTCCATAGAATTTTAATTATTTCTTGTATTCACTAGTTAAAAGGAACCCTAATTCAACTGATGATTGAATCTCTTGAATTTCTACTTGTAAGACTCCTTACATATCTTAAATAGAGATTCTTTAATGAAAATTGTACAAGCCAGTCCTACGGGTCCTGATCTGGGACACAAAACCTGCAGCTGCCATAGGAGCTAGTGTTAATGGTCTATGGTATTCTTTTTCTTGCTTATTTTCTCTTTGGCACCATGAATTCTTCATCTTGTCTTGGAGTTAAACTATGCAAAAGTATTGTTTATTATAGAAAGCTCTACTGTTTTAATGTTTTTATACTGGAGTTTGGGTATTCAAAGATAATTTCTAACAGGTCATTTTATCTATATCATTGCAAAACCCCTGTATGATTGCTGTCCAATGAAAGTTTACCTAGAAAAGTGTCTTGCTTAAAGGCCACTTTAAAGCAGTTTTTACTAAACTTTATAAGTTGGCTCTAAATCTACCTTTATTGCCTTCTTCCTAACAGATGTTGCCATCTTCAAAGGTTGGAATTAGCATAAGTATGTGCAATGTAAAAAAAAACAACCAACAAGATACAAGTAGATATACTTCTTATTGACAAGGAAACTACTGTATCATAACTTGTATATAAGAATGCAGAAATCTTTATTAAGGTATAGAAAACTCATATGCCTGTACAGCTAACTTTCAAGCTGCTATTTACCTTTAGAACACGTTTTCAGTAGTTACCTAGTTTTTAAATTAAATTAAGTTCAGTTAAGATTAATCAGGGCACCTAAAATATGGACAGACAACCTGGTTTTGTAAGGAACTTTTGTAAGGATTTTGTCCCACCAAAAGCCTTTTTGTGGTAGACTGATCTGAACCATCTATTAATACATGTTTTAAAGAAAGAGACCTCCAATATAATACTGCTCATCTTTTTAATTTGTGATGGTTAAGGCACAAATGAGTGGAATGTAATAAGAGAGTTGTTAAATGTTTGAAGCAAAAATCTGCACTGTAATATTGCTGCAAAATTTAAATTGGCTGTAAGTTTTGCTTAGGGGCAGGGAGTTTAAGGAACATCTGGAGATTCTGAAATAACCTGCATTCATTTACGTTATTTAAGTTGTAAAATCATATTCAATCTTGACCCACTCAGGAAATCTAACATAAACGTCCTGCTGATTTTGACAGTCATACAGCAAAAACACCCTCTAATGAGCATTTAATAGTCACCAAAAGTTCTGCATTAAGTACAAAGCCCTTTTGATTACTTATTCCACTAATTTAAAGTAAATGCTTTTACAGATGGCATCTGTTAGGACGCAGAGCGTGTGCTGCATTTATATGTAGTCATTGAAAATAAATTCCAGCTTTGGTATAAGGATCGTACAAAAAAGATCAAACATGAAACACTGAGTAAACATTTACTAGTGATATTTTTAAAGCGCTTCATAAAAGCTTATCCAATACCAGAATACAATACTCAAAGTATATGAAGTAATTTAGAAATACTTTGGCAAATTAGCACCTAAAGAAAAATGACTGAGACAAAGTAATTGAGCTCTTCCATTTTGTTTACCATCTTCCCTGGGGTGTAACAATATTATATTTCACTATCCCTTCAAACGGTATTACCTTATGAATAAAGGGGGGGAAAAAATCCACACTTTTAGTTACTGGAGATTAATGGGAGAACAATAATGGCTCAGATTTAAATGAGGAAAAAAAGAAAAGAAAACTAAAGCAGTTATCTACTTTTTTTTGAAGAAGGATAAGGGGAAACATTCATTTATTTTTGTGCCATCACCAAGAATTTCATCGACAAAAGTCATGCTAAAACATGCATTCAAAAGTGTGCAAATTAAAAGTGATTTTTTCAGTCTACAAACATATCCCCAGTGACCAAATATTTAATAGTTTGATATGTTTGTAAAGAAATGCCTTCTGCATATTTTAGAATACTGAGATACTGAGGGCATATTGATAAATAAAAACCCCAATATTTTCAAAGAAAATGACAGTTAATTTAAATGCAAAGTATGTTTTATGGTTATTTCTAGTAGTTGCCGTTAAAAACTTTGATTACTTCTTACAAGCTATTAACATTACCACAGTGTGTCTGCTGTCACACAGAATGTACCAAGTGAATATTAATTTCAGATTAAAATTATAAAAATTTTAGGGAAAAACTTTTTAATAGAATATCAAGTTCCTCTAAGCACTCAAAAAAAAGTCTGATTTAATCATTAGCTTGAGTCAAACACCTAAAATTCAAGAATCATCATCACAATTGTAATGTCCCTGTGTTCCAACATGCAGAGCTGTAGTTCTTGGCCTTGTCTCAGCTCTGAGGAAAGTGTACTATATGTTACACTCCATGGCCTTTTTCACCTGTTCATCAGGATTGGACATTATTCCAGCTTTGTCCCTTACTGTGCACCTAAAGTTGATTTTAGTGAAAATATTAGCATTGAGAAATGTACATTTGTTTGTTTGTGTGTGTGTGTGTAATACATAAACAAAGGTGATCAAGCTTCATACCAATAAACAGTCAGGAAACAATCAAGATGCCCACCTGAACCCAGAACACAAGGATACTCAGTTTCAATTATTTGGATGAGAGCTGTGTCTGCTTGCCCTGCTTTCAATAAAACTACCTCGCCTAGAATGCCAAAAATATAAAAAGAAATTATATTGTTATATTCAGATAGCAATTACTGCTCCAGTCTTTATCTGTAATTTTTACCTTGTTGTAATTAGGATTAATTATTTGTAAAATAACCCATATTAACTACTCCAGTTAAAAGTGCAGTTACAGGCAACTCCAGAAATTATTGTTCTAGGACATTGTTATACGTTCATTGTGACAACTGAGCCAGGTAATCAGCCAGACCAAGCTAACGCAAGATGAACATTTCTTGCATTCTTAAGAAGGATGTTCTTTCCTGTGAAATTTATTTACCGTAGGATGTGGGAGGCAATATTGCTAACTGAGGGAGGCACAAGGGAGGAAGAAGATGTTCTCTTTTCTTTTTCATAAAGGTGAATAATGGCAGTGAAGGAGCTAATGAGCACACAAAAGAGCACCCTTATAAAGAAAATTTAACAGACAACAACAGCCTATATTTCATTCAATTTCTAACCAGTATGCCCATAATATGATCCTGAAAAAGCTACATCTTCTGGGAGAAAAATGGTAACTCGCTGTCCTTCCCAAGTTCATGTTTGATCTTTATCAGTTTCATTTTGCTAGAACTATTTCAGTGGTAAGAGAGTAATGAACTTTTCATCCCTGTAGACTACAGCGTGTATTTGTTTTTCCATCTCTACGGAACAATAACTTTAATGGAACTAGTACATACCACACCACAGGAACCTCAGATTCATGAGCTGGTTTAATTCCATTTACCTTTTTGTAAAGTGACAGGTTCAACACAAGCTATTATTAATAGAAGACCCAGGATATACAGCAATGTAAACTAAGGTTGTACAGCCAGAAGTTTCAGTGTTTTTCTCTAGTAATTGATGATTGCACAAAATAGATACAGGAAACTACAAACTTAGAACTTTACACCAAATTTGCATTTCATCAGTATTAGGTGTCCACGTCCTGAGCCATTAAGAAGTCTTTATGTTTAAACATAACTGAACTTAATTTTCCCCTCATTATTTTAGTAAAACATGAGATTAAGTAAGTAGAATTAAAATAGTTTAAAGGTAGTGTTGCAGGAGAATCAAGCCAATTATAATAACCACTCTGTATTGAGTTTGTGTGGCAAGGTTTTGGTAGTGGGGGGGCTGCAGGGGTGCCTTCTGAGAGAAGCTGCTAGAAGCTTCCCCTATGTTCGGTAGAGCCAATGCCAGCCGGCTCCAAGATGGACCTGCTGCTGGACAAGGCCAAACCAGTCAGCGTCAGTGGTAGCGCCTCTGGGATAACATAGTTAAGAAAGGGGAAAAGCTGCTGCACAACAGCAACTGCAGCTGGAGAGAGGAGTGAGAATATGTGAGAGAAACAACTACGCAGACACCAAGGTCAGTGAAGATGGAGGGGGAAGAGGTGTTCCAGGCACTGGAGCAGAGGTTCCTCTGCAGCCTGTGGTGAAGACCATGGTGAGGCAGGCTGTCCCCCTGCAGCCCATGGAGGTGAATGGTGGAGCAGATATCTGAGGTAATCTGTCTATATTCCATGATAACCAAAGAAGAGATAAAGGATCTTTGGATGATTAATCATCTTATCCTAAGACAGGTGTATAGGACAAGTCAGCTGAAAAAATGAGATCGAGGTGAGGTGAAAAAACTGGGACCTGCATACTATTGCAAAAAGCAAATCATAGCTTAGCATAGTTAAGCCTGGAGCTGGAGTTTTGGGTGCTGTATTACATCAAGGGCTGGGGTACTGTATTACCATTGTCAAACTGGAGATGGTCTAGAGGAAAGCAAAACAATGCAGAAAGCAAACTAAAGTTGGCAACCTAAAAAATAGAAGACTAAGATACGATCACACACAGACTTCAAACAAATAAGATTTCTCAAAGGCAAAAGGAAATAGTTGTTCCTTTGAGTCCACAAAAGATAAGACTTGGTGATGAACCTACATTGAAAAACAGAAAATTCAGGCTTGAACTGTGAAACATTTTCTAATGGTTTAAGTAGTGATACACTAGAATAGATTGCCTACAGAGGTTGTTGAATTTTGAAGAAGAGATGGAGAAAATACCTAACAACATAGCTGTTCTTTGTTAGAGGCAGCAGGTGGACTAGATGCCGTCTTGAGATCCTTTACAGACAATGTGACTTGAAAAGGAAGTATAATGGTGAGATGACAGAGCCCCACAGTATGATGCAGTCATATGACAGGTCATTTTTGTACTGTTTTTTCTCAGAGAGATAGGTAAAAATTGCTTACTCGATCTCACTGGTTGGACTTCACCTAGAACTCTAGGATAAGGTCAGTCGCTGGTGTTCCAGAATGGTTGTATGAGATGGGAACAAGACAAAGAAGCCCTACTAGGATCCTGGGACAATAAGGGAGACTATAGGTACACCTGCCTAGAAGGGCACAGATGTTTGGTTTACATTCAGTCCAAATTGACGAGAAGTGATCCAGCTCTAATCTGGAAGCTATTTAGCCCAGTTGTGTGACTCTGTGCAATACTAAGAAGACATTCTTCCACTAATTTGCACTTGTCTCTTTAGACATACTCTAAATGACTTATTTAGTCTAGGAAAATGAAAGTTAAGTAGAAAAATTATTTTCTGTATAAACACATCAACAGTACAAATAGCAAAAGAGGACCAGAACAATTTGAACTAAGAAACAATTCTGGCTTGATAATAAATGTTGTAACATGACAGTGAGAATAATTTGATTGAAAGCGCAAGGTATTTATCCATCAAAAGTGTGCAGAATCGCCTTTCATTAAAGTAGTACGGGTGAAACTGTTCTTCCTCCAATACTCCAACTATTTTCAAGATAGAATTTTATAAAATCTTGAGTTAGATGGTGTAACGCAACTTCCTGAAATAGTGGGGACTGAGCTTGATATCCTAAGAAGTCCATTTTAGTTCTATGTGTGTGCATTTCAGTTCATTTCAGTTCATTCACACAATCACACGTGTGCATTTCACTTCTATGTGCAATTTTAACCCTCTTAAGCTTAAATTTAATTTGTGTTGCCTGCTGTAACGACCTAAAGGGTTACTCAGTCTATGGGTGTATAGAGATCGTGACTGTGGGTCACAGGATTCCGTAATACACAAATACATGGAGACCTTATTCTCTAAATTTCACTACTTTGTTGCAGATTACCATCAATACTACAAAAATCACCACTAGCAAGTAGCAAGTATACCTATGATTAATCAACTGTATATATATATATATGTGTGTGTGTGCATCTCAAGTTATTACAAATTATTATCAGCAATCAATATTATAGCAATAATCAATTATAGCAGCACCCAACAGCAGCAATCAAGTATATATATAATGTTACAGGTTACTACAAATTTATCGCTAGTGAAGCAAACTTACTAGTAATATAGCAGCAGATATACTTAAGTAATCTTACTTACATATATGTATTGCACCAAGCATGTTAGACAGAACTGAGAAGGGGGCTAAACTATCCCAGAGGGGAGGACAAACCAGTCCCAGAAGGGAACCCAACCATCCCAGAACTGGGAGGACAAACTGAACTGGCCCCAGAAGTGGGCCCAGAAGGGGACCAATAGAACAACAAACAGTCTCACTTTGAAGATGATCCACATCATGGAGTTTAGAGTCATCCAGGCATCTCTGGTAAGGGTCCAAGAACTTGTAGAAAGTTCATGCAGACCTGTTTAGGAAAGGAAAAAGTATGCAGCGTGAGAATTTCTCAGAGAGAGAAGCTCCATTTTGGATAAAAATTAAATTATTTTATAGAGGCATAAGAGGGCATAGGACACCACCACTTCAAGCAACCAATAGATGATCTTAATTTCTATTTTTCACCTGTAACAGCCAATAGATGATGATGTTTTCTGTTCTTTCAGACCAATTTCTATTTTTTTCCAGATTGTTTTACTGTTCTTGCAACAAGAACAACCAACAACAGTTACTGATTCTTACTTTCTCAGGATGTTTTCCCCTTTTTCCAGATTATTTTTCACTTTGATTTTGTACTTATTGATGGTATTTCACAATGTTTCCAGTTTCTAGGTACCCAGATATACTTCAAATATACCAGCTGCACTTCTCAAGGATGTGTCTGGTTCATAGGCCTAGTTCCCAGGCTAACGTTTCCCAAGCTGTCAGGCATTTTCTCTGTCAGTATTTCAGCAGACATTTCTTTCTATTCAGTAATTTTCCCTACTAACCACGTTGCTTTTCCGGCTGCTCACATCACCTGCATAACAAAATATCCAGTGGATAATAGCATCTTCGTCTGAAGAAGTAATAGAATTAAGAAATATATAAATATCATCCATATGTTGGATATTTACCAATCTACAGTAAATTCTGTTTCCTTCAAGCTTCTTTATGTTGGTGATTCACATGTTCTACCCTGTATATGAGTCAGAAGAAGGTATGGATCCCAAGTGCCTTAAGTGCTGGACAATTGCGGGAAATAATTTGTTTGTGATTTACAAAAAGGAAAAAGGATGTGATTTTTAAAAATTCCCCAAGGCTTTAGAAACACTTACAGTCAGAACAATGTTCTGTACTCTGTACTTTCAACACATGGAAAAACCTCTGTACAAGATGCAGAGAGTTTTCTTCCCATCCAAGCAATCTAGGTGGACCATTGCTCACTTTGGTATTTGCTTTGGATCCCCTCATTAAGCACTTACTATGCAATATCCACTGCATGGAGAGTCTAGTGAGTTAAATAATTAATTTCTACTTTTTACACTCCAAATGTTATTTTTGCTTTCATAGAAACCATCTTTCCAATTGGCTAAGCCTCCTTTGAAAATGGGACTTAAACTTCTTACAGTTAAAGCTTATTATTAGAATGCATTTACTGTATATAATTAAATATTTCCATTAAATATTCTATCATAGTTACACTAGCTAACAGCTATTATAGATTTCAGAATCTATTGTAAAGCAGAAGATACTATAAAGTGTTAAGCAAATTAGAAATAGCAAATTGAAATGTGCAAATACACAACTTTTTAGTCAAAGATGTCACACTCATGAAACTCAGATTTCCCAAAGCAGAAACCTTTGGAATTTCATTTAATAAAATAAACAGTACATCCTTTTAGTAACCTGTACATGATCATAGAATCATAGAATCATTTAGGTTGGAAAAGACCTTTAAGATCATCGAGTCCAACTGTTAACCTAGCACTGCCAAATCTACCACTAAACCATGTCCCTAAGCACCACATCTACACCTCTTTTCAATACCTCCAGGGATGGTGACTCAACCAACTTCCCTGGGAAGCCTGTTCCAATGCTTGATAACCCTTTCAGTGAAGATAGTATATTAAAAATCAGTAAAGATTATTTTTAATAACCTCAAATCATAAAAATAATTTTAAATTCATTTTGAGGTTTATCATTCAGCTATATCACATAGACGGGCTGAAAAATTACTCCAAGATTTCTTGTATTACCACTGGCATATAACATTTATTAAAACAATCTGAATGGGAATGAAGTACTATATGTCAATAAAGATTGATGTGAACATTAGGAAAAAAAAGCCTGCCATATTGTGGCACGAATACATGTACAACTCTAACTGAAAGGAAATATAGAAATGGAACAATAAACAAATTCTTTAAGCAAGACATTTTCACTGGGGAGTATTTAAGTACCCCTACTTCTTAGTGGTAGAGCAATTCAAGGTATGTGACAGTTGCAAATAGCTGTCATAGTCTTATTTCTTTCAGTATATTAACAGTCCTTTCAGACTTGTTTGAGAAATCACATGTCCTGTTACAGTCAGAAAGACCCAGAGATACTCAGCAGCTTATGAAAAATGTGGTGCAAAATTTTATCTTGAGTACAAACTTTAATGATGATTCCTCTTAAATTTAGAAAAAAAAAAAAGTGAATGAAGAAAAAATATAGAGAGAAGTGGAACAAAAATTTGGAGGAATACATACTGTGGGGAGAAAAAAATATTTCCAGTGAAGAAAGGGTTCTTCAAATAAATTTGAAACAAGCTGGAAATTTGGCTGTGTAGGAATACATAAGGAAAAGGAACCACAGGAGGGCATTTGTAATCAGGAAGTAATTTTAGTTTTAATGAGGGGAAGCAGTAGACAAGACAGGTCTTTAAGTCACCACCTGGAGGACTTTAAAGGAAGAGGAAAGCTCAGAAAAGACATACCAGCTTAATTTTTTAATGGATTTTTTTTTTTTTTTTGAGAAAACAGTGAGGCTGCATAATAATCTGAAGGGCAATAAAGCATAAGGCACTTACTGTGAAATCCAATAAATTACCTATGTAGGAGATGGTATGATTGAAGATAGACTGTGATCAGAAAAGGCTACCAAAGTCAAGAACTGTTAAAGAGGATGGAGGACTAATGATCATGGTATCCATCACTAATCTAATTAACCTTTTTACATTAAATCATTCTTATTAGAAGTAACACTTTTAGGCAAATGCTTATAGCAAGAAGAGAGATTCACCATGGGAGAAAGGGAGGGTGAGGATGGCATAGAATGTTCTTGTACGAGAGCCCTCTAAGAGCAGAGGTAATGAAACTGTGGGAGCAACAACAGCTGCAGAAGAAAAGATCTTAAAATGTTCAGAAAAATGAATAACAAAATTAAAAGTAAGACAGAAGAAAAGGTGATAGTCGGTTTTAATACTTAAAAGTTTTATGCCTGTCTGTTTATGTGCATTTATTTTTCGTTTTTTAGATGTATTTCCCAAGAACCCATGAAGCTTCTAATTTTTGTGTACCGAACATTGGTGCGTATTGAGAGCATTCCTTGCTCAATCAGGGTCCTAACCTCTTCTTCTGGAATGAATTTCATTCCATAACATTAACTGCTCTTTGAATGAATTCTTTGTTTTCTATTATACTGTGCATAATTTCTTGAGCTTTTCCCTGCCATGCGTTTTGGAATTAAAATGACATCACAAATTATGCCCTGAGGAGTAGCTCACTTGACTCACTCATGAATAAATTAATATTTTAATGTACCTGATTTTATTGTTTTAAAAATTTATTTCAAACGTTCTACATTTCTAAAGGGATTTTTTTTTTGCTTTTTACATCCATGACCTCAAGGCCCTCTGCATGCTTTTTCCTACAAATAATTTCATTGAAATTAATAGATATATAACAGGTGAAAAAGCCTTCAGCAGAGTTGCCACTTGAATAAGTTCTTAAATCCAGAAATAAAAATATGCATGTGCATACTCTAACTGTTATTTTTAAATACACTGATTTCTGTTTGTAGCAATCTATTTATCACTTTAAACCCTAACCTCACAGCACTGTTCAATAAATTGTTCAAATAGATGTATTCTGTTCAAAATTTGTAAGGTAGTTTATTAGAGAAACAAATATTTTTAAAACCAATTTTAGTTGATATTAATATTAATTACTTCTTATGCTCTCATTATTCTGTATTCCAAAGGTATTGTGGGTTTGCCTGAAGAAGCTGAGTAGTATGGATTATTTCTTTACAGACATATTTCTATTTAGAAAATAATCAAGATTATTTTCTAAATTGTTGCAAAGCTAACAAAAATTCTTCTTTAAAATTTTCATTCAGGCTGGAACAGCTGGGTTATATCTTTCTGGATGTATCATCCTTCCCTCACCACAAGGAATAATGAACAAGAAGGTCAAATAAACATGTACTTTTGGCAGAGGACAAATAAAAAGTAAACAGTCAATGTTGTTTCTAAATACAAAAACTAATGAAAGAAATTCTAATGGGAAAAGTGACTCATAATTATAAATACAGCAAACCACTGTCTAGAACTAGTTTTGGTTGTCCTTTCTGCTCTTTGCTCCCCAATTTGGGTTGTAAACTTCTGTTACTGTTACCCAATTGCCATTAAGTAACTCTGAGATTTTATTATTTGAAAAAGAAAGTTCTGGTTTTATCCACTTTAATTCTCAAATTAGGATTAAGATAAATTGATGTCATACATATACTTTGACAGTATGGCCCTTAAAGAATGTCAACTTGCTTTAAAGAACTTGAACTGATCAATAAAGTTCACATTGGAACCTGATGGCCAATTACCTTTTTTAACATACTAGCGGATGATCAGAATATAGTTCTTAGTTTCAGTATCTAAAGGAAATACACTTGCAAAGCAACTTGCATTTTCATTAAAGTGATTACAGGGTTGTAAAATTGGAAGCAATCAATTTTTTGACAACTATTTTTGTTCAGAGAAGTCTACCAACAAAAAGAACTAGAGTATATTTGGACCACCCTATAAAATAATCATCCCATAAGATGAGACCAGGACAGTAGATTGATAAAGAAATGACTATGCTGAAACATGCCTATATGACCTATTATCTAGTGACCTGATAGCATTTTGATCTTAGAATGCACAGTAGTTCAGAAGTTAGATGATGGTTCTGAAGAGATACGGTATTATTTCCAGTTATAATATTTGCATAAACTTAATCAACTTACTGATAATTTAAGTTATATAAGTGACCGATAATCAGTTAGAGACTAAATGATATTATATAGCCCTAAATATATAATTTATTTCCTTCAGTAGTTTCTTCTGCCAAGCAAGTCTAGATGAAAATCTAAAGCACTCTATATAGTACAAAATACTTTGGTAAACCTTTGGAAAGGGTTTTCTGTCCTTCCATTTGTCTTGTAGAGTAAGTGAAACAGCAGAATAGCTATCTGTGGAATGCATCGAAAGAAAAAACATTATCCCTAAAAGACAACTGCATTTCAACAACACTGGAGACTTTCTGAGAAATTGTACTGCTTTCCCTGGATCATCAATATCAACATCAGTCTCACATGACCCATTTTTACACAGCATTTGCATCAAGGACTCTTATCAAGGGTTACTCACGGAGGCTTCTGTGGTTTTGCTTCTGTGTAGAGACTCCTTGTGGTATTCCTTACAAACCATGTTAATTTACAGTTTCTGTTACAGTTAATTCTCACAGATGCTATAATCTACTCTTTGTGGAATACTTCATATGCCTACTTTTCTCTACAATCTTGCCACCTTAACTGGCTACCAAAATTATTAGTCTGCACTGAAAAGAGAACAGCTTTCATTTGAAAGTTACTTCTTCTGTAGGTACACAGATAACGAAGGAAAAATGGACACTGAACTCAGACTTTGATGGTTGTGATATGTCAAAAAGTGTCAGAGAGAAGCTAACCAAATTTAGATCATGTCTAACCTGCAAAAAGGATGAACCCAAGCCACAGTTTATAGCCTGCCATCTATTCAGTCCAGATTAAAAACTATATATTATTTAGTCTAGTTGTCAAGAATAGTGAACCAACAAGTACATTGGGATTTATAGATGATTGACCGATCTAAAGAACAAATAGCTTTAATTTTGATGAATTTTTAGGAATTAAGGCATGAAAGCATGAATATTTTGATTAAATGACCTTTTTGCCTAAGAATCTGCCATTCCCAAGGTGGGCACTCTATTTTTTGTAGGACTCGGTCTCCTATGAATGGCAGTTTTCTCAAGCTTTCCTCACCTCCTCTCCCCAGGTATTCATGCTTGTGGAGATAAAATACTGGTTTTCCCAGTATCTGACAGGTGTAACCTACTGCCTCCACAAAGTAGAATCCTTTCTTGGGAAAGAGAGGTGACAAATGGAAAATTTTACAATATTCTTTCCTCAATGTACGTTTCTCTTGGAAGCATCCAAGACACTTGATCTCCTCCCCTTTTGAGCTCTTGAAGGGTTCAAGAGCCGCATGAAGTAAGGACCGCTCCAAAAAAATGTGTTAAAAGAATATCTGATTTTCACTGAAATTATTTTACATGGGCAGTGCTCTGTGAATCTTGGTCTGCAACTTGTCTCAAACCTGCCTCCCCAAAAAGAAAACTGTTTAATTTTTTTTTTTTTTTCCTGGTTTGAAATCAGGTTTCTCAGCTATTCTTATTCACTAACTGATGCTGTATTTGCTGCAGATGCCTTGTGAGATGTTATGACAGACAAAAGGACTTCAGGCCACTCCATTATCCTCATCTTTCTCCTGTGTTTCTATCAACAAAAGCAAACGTGCATCTCAAGAACAGAAGTTACTAACGTTTACTGAACTATGCAGTATGGGAAAGATTAGAGATACAGCAAAAGTTTGGATAGCACCAGATGAAATAGTTAATTATGTAAAAAACCTTCAGTATGTTTTTAACTGCAGTCAACCCTGTAAACATTCTTCTGTTTAAATGAGACTTTCAGGTAAGTCCTTTTTTGCATTGCAGCAAAACTAACACTGAAGCAAATTCAGTGAAATAGTATTTCTAGGATGAAATGGACTATTAGAGATTTGGGTGCCTCTGAAATGTACTCCATCAGGAAATAAAAAGTCAGCTATGGTGATGTAAGCAGCCATAAAGGTGGCCTGGTTAGAAGGGGAAAATTACTAAACAGAATAAATTGTCTGCTGAAAAATACTGACAGAGAAAGGCCTGCCAGCCTGGAACTGTGACCCTGGGAACTAGACCTGTTAACCAGAAACATCCTTGAAAAGTACAGCTGGCCTCTTTGAAGTGCAGCCAGGGTACCTAGAAACTGGAGACATCCTGAGATACCACCGATAAGTGCAAAAACAAGGGACTGTAATGGCAACTTATCATCGGAGAAGCTGGAAAACAGTCCGGAAAAATAAAATTGCTCGGAAAGAACAGAAAATATCATCATTTATCATCTGTAACAGGTGAAAAATAGAAATTAACAGCATCTATTGGCTGCTCAAAGTAGGATACCCTACACCCTCTTATGTCTCTGTTATAAAAAGGACTTTTTTTTTTTCCAAAATGGAGCTTCTCTCTCTGAGAACTTCCCAGCTGGGATGCCTGGCTCACTCCAGACTCTGTGACATGGATCATTTTTGAAGTGAGACTCTGTCCATTATCTTATTGGTTTGGTCTGTCCTCACTTCTTTTGGGGATGGTTGGGTCCCCCTGCTCTGGGATCGGTTTGTCCCTCCCTTTTGGGATAGTTTGGCTCCTTCTGAAATCTAATTCACTTCATTTTTATATTTTATATAGTCATATAAGTAATCTATATTAAATATATCTGCTGTTATATTGTTGATAAGTTTGCTTCACTAATGATAAACTGTAGTAAACTTTAATAGCATATAATTCCTTGGTTGTTGCTGTTATTGGTTGTACTACAATACCAGCTGATGCTATTATTGATCGATACCATACTATTGATTGATACTATACTACTGATTGCTTATAGTAATTTGTAACAGCTTGATATATAGTCATTCATATACATTTTATTAATCATAAGTATACTTGCTACTGGTGATTTTTGTGACGTTGGTGGTAATCTGTAATAAAGTAGTGAAAATTAGAGGATAAAGCTTCTGTGTCTTTCTGTATTACGGCATCCTGTGAACTCACAGTCGCAATCTTTATACACCTGTAGGCTGGGTAACTCTTTAGATCATGACATATAATCAGCTCTCTTACAAATTCTTTAACAGAGTTATCAAATATTACATAAATACACAACAAATATCCATGCTTTTTATATTGTATTGGATCCATTGGCTTTGTCTTTATTTTTCCTTGAGGTGCAAAACATGACAAACTTTGCTGGATGCAAACTTTGAAGGATGCCTTGCTTTGCAATGGTGGATCAGCATAAAACCATTAAAACATACTAGTTAATTTTTTTTCTGCATAATTTACTCTTTATAAATTGGCATATTTCAGGAAATAAAACTTTATGAGAGGCAGAGATTTCTCTTCTAGATGGGGAGAGTCTATATCTCTTCCCTGGCAAATCTTTCAGCCTAATATTTTTTGAATAGTCTTATATGGTCTGGGGATACAAATTTTATATTCTACCCTGTTGTAGGGTATACTTGTGCAGTTGTTCTGCGGTGGTGTATGCTGTGCAGATTTTAAAAGTTGTACATAGTTCTTGTTACAGGAAAAACAATACTGAAATGTAAAAATGACTTTTAAGCAAAAAAGTCACTTAAAAGAAGATACTTTACTTATATTCTGATTTCTTGAACAACGCTACAGCCAGCACTGGATGATGTTCAGGTGACTTCTTTGCTGTAGTTTTTTTGCCTTGAATGCCAGAAATATAGCATTATCTTCTGCTAATTTTCCTCTGGTTATAGAAATGACATCATCATTGGAGTTGGAAGGAAGAGCCAACAAGGATATTCAGATGTTAATTAGGAGGAATACGAGAGGAAAACAATAATCCCTCAAGGCTCAAGGGACGTGCGACTGCTAAAATTTCAGCAAGTGAACCACAAACTCCTGTGAAGTTGAAAGGGAAATATGAAGGGAATACCATGAAATATCTCTGGAAAAGAGGAAAGAAAATTAGAGGAAAAACATTAAGAAAGACAGGATGGCAAAATGAAATGGAAGGAATGCCAAGGGAGACAAGAAAATAGTCTAATCTAGAAAAAGCTGTATTTGGAATTAAAAGTTACATTTTCTCTTGGCAGTAACAAGGTCAGAAGGGCTATTCAAAATTATCTTTAAATTTTGTGTAGTGATTCAAGACTAATCATAAAAAATGTCCTTTTAAAGGCCTTTAAGTATGACTAAATGCTCTAAATTTTAGACTTCAGTATGTCTTATTTATTAATGTTTCTTCTCCCTGCTCTATTCTGAAAGGAAGAGCATGTGGTAGCTACAGTTTATGGTTAAGTTATTTATTCATTAAGGCAATATAAACCATATCTTAATGAAGTGGAAACTGATTTCCATTCTGTAAAAAAAAGATACAGAGTGTTTGAAAGGTAATTAAAGCCTTACTGACATCAGCTCTTTGGTGCAACAGCTGCAAGTGTAGGAGGCCTGAAAAAGAGATAATACAAACCTACACTGTATATTTTTTGCCCAAGTCCTCTTGGAATCAACCACCTCGTCTCCTTTTCTCTTGGATTGTTCAAATTCCACTATCTTTCTTTCCATGCATTTTACAGCCTATGTCAATGCTATTGATAAGGCTGACCTTCCACTTACTTCGGTGAAAATCTGAGAGGGTGTAATTTTGACATGCATATGGAAATACCTAAGCATTGTAGGTTTATTTCATGCTGAGGTCCTTCAATGACAAGAAAATGCCCTAATGAGACAATAAGCGCTCTGGATAAAGGAATGCTTTCTTGATAAAGTAGTCACACCAATAAAGATTATTTCACACACATCACAACAGTGTCAGTGCCTCTGTGAGAATGATCATTTCTCAGCTTCTAAAACCTCTGCACCTAAATAGAAATTCATAAACCATAACTTGTAATTAAGCAATAAATGGAAAACTTTCTCACTCTTACTGCAACAGCTGATAATGCACAGTACAGGCTGCTGAGAAATAAATGGACACCTCTGTTCCATATATATCAAGATTGTTGGCTCACAGAAAGACAAACCTTGGCTTTCCTTAGCTATGTTTTACATAGAAATAAGTCACTAAAGCATGACCATGGAGCATATATGCTTGGACTAATCATTTGTGATATTGACAGATTTTGGTAGCCGAAGGTTTGGAAAGAAAATGAATTATTACTCCCTACTCCATTTCCTTTATTATTGGAGATCACCATTCCTTAAGTTGACTATGCTTCATGTATAACAACAGAGTAGGAGAAAGAAATTTACAGCTTCTAAATAATTCACTTTCATCCCTTATTTTCATTCAGTTCTAACATTAAAAAATAAATAATTTTTTTTACTTTCTAGAAAGTCTGATACTAAAGTGTGTACAATATATTCTACATATTAATCTATACTCCACATGAAATGCTTTTTAAAGTTAATGTTAATCCTTCCAGTAATAAATTGCTTCTCATTACTGTTCCCTTCATGTTTCTTAAATCTATGGTCTATACAATCCAGCTGTTTCATGCCAGAATGAGCTTCTTATAGCTATTTCTAGCTATCAGAAAACCAAAGACTATCTATGCAACCTGATAATATCCTTATTTCAGAAATATTGTGATGTGGGTATTTTTGTTGGTGTTTTTATTTATTTATTTATTTATTTACCTCTTCCTGATGCACTTTCACAAGAGCAGAGAAAAACTACACACTCCCCCTCTCCCCCCCATTTTCGAGGCATCAAGATTTAGTAACAGGGATGGCATTCCTCTCAGGAAAGACTATCGCATTTGGCTTTGGGCTCGCCCAGTATCTTGGCAGCTCAGCTACGCGAGGAGAGGGAAATAGATCCTATCTTTGGATAAATGTTCCCTCTCGGGAGTGTTCCAGTTACTTTCTGGGCAGGGCTGAATCACCCTAAACCTATTGGGTAGAACAGCCTTAATGGTATTGTAGACCTTGCTTCCATGAAGTCTCACAAGAGAAACATCAAGGTTCCCTGTCCAAGGCAGCTGAAGGCAGTGGCGCATTATAATGTATTTTGCAAGGCAAAGCAAGCAAATATGGAGAACAGTTACATTTTCAAACAGAATCTGTGAAAAACAAGTATGTTACATTTATAGCGTAATCATCCCTGTCACTGTATTTTTAAGACACAAAGCAGTCTAACACAGATTAAAAAAAAAAAAAAAAAAGAAGACTTAATTACCACTCCTAGTCATCGCATTGCACCAGATGTTGGCTTAATTGAACAAATACTGTCTGTTATGATTACAGTGAAGCATATTGTAACTATGGTTATAACAGACACTGGCACAGATCACCAGCCAGCATAAATCAATAGAATCCCATTGACACCAGTATATGTAGGCTGATTTTCACAAGCAGAGGTTTTGGCCTATAATTTTCTGGTTATAAGAAAGGAGGGGTATATGAAAGCTATTTTCAACATTACTTTAAAAAAACACTTTCTTTTTTTTTCTTTTTTTTTTTTTTTTCCCCAGGCTGGAAATGCGCTCATAGTCATTTCAGCCATCTGAGTACAGATTGTAACCAAATACCTTATTTGTTGAATTAACATATGCTGTCATATTACCACATCTGACAACATAACTTCAAATTTTGCCCTCAGAAATTAAGGCAAAGGTTCTATGCTCTCCAACATAAAGCTAAGGTAATCCAAATTATTGATTAAATAGTTTTATGAAATAGTGTAGCAGAAATATCTGTGTGACTGCTACATATGCATAACATTACCCAACCATAGTGAAAGGTTTTATACGTAGTGTTCCTCTGGGGTTTATCAATCTGTCTTTGTTATTAAGTCTGCCACAGACTAAAGATCTTGTTTGAAGTAAATTACATTTTTAGCATCCTTTTAAATATTTTCCAACAAATGGAGTATTTATGATAAAACTCAGTGAACTATCACAAATTTAAAACTGGGATTTTAGATTTCCAACCATTATGAGATTAAAAAACATTTAAAAATATAGTCAGCATCAAGATTATGAGGAAAAAGTGCAGAAATCTTCATCTATTAAGACCTCTTCTTATATATGGAGTTCTAAAAATACATCTAATCTGAAGGCTTTTTCAGAGTAAAAATTCACTACAATATTTACAGATACAGGATCAGTACATATCTAATAAATGCCATGAGTAGAAAACAGTGAAATAATCATCTTCATTGCCTCAGTGACCAATTTATGAAAAGAAGAAATCATTGTATGCAAACAGGATAACATTAAAATGTAGTGTTGACCTCCACTCTTTAATAAGGAGATTCAATACTGAATATATGCTGTTTTGAAGGGCCCCTTGAGCTTTGATTATTTTATTGTGAACTCTGTGCCTAGAACCACTTAGCCAAGTCAAAAGATTAGCCAGGGGCCTCCCAGTCCTACCAAGGTCTGGTACAAACTGTAGTTAACAGATTATGTTGAAGGGCCCTTCTGTTGGGTGCTTTCATTGTTTCATTCCTTGGAGTACTCCAGCTACAAGACACCAAGCTGATTACATACATTGTAAACAGTCTGTCTTGTTTTGAAATTTGTATGTAGGGTAATGAACATTGTAAACATATGTAAAACTTCACACTAAGTTATTTTAGAGCTGCAGTTTGGTGCTTATTAAAATTCTGTCTTTCTGGCCTTTATCAGGCAATGCCATTCAGCTATAGTGATTTCACCAGGGGTGAAATATGCCTTATTCAGAAATGGAAATCCTAAATTCCAGGAACACAATGATACAAAGGGGTCAGGCTCTCCCTCTAAACTATGCCTGTCACTTATTTCCCAGAAACTGAAGAAGGCATTAAAAAAACAGTTAAACAAAGAAACTGCAGCTAAAATTTAAATTATCTCCAACTGAGGTGACAAAAATGGTTAGAGGAACAAGCATGCTGCTCCCAAAATGGATTATAATTATAATTCTTTATAATTAGCACCATCTTTGAATTTTTAAATATATTTACCTTTTAAAAACATTCAGATCTCTCATTCTCCACAGACCCCCACCCTTCTTCTTTCTCTTTCTGTATAAAGCTAAAGGAAAATTAAATGTTGGCAGTTAAAGTAACTACATAAGTATGGCAACCATCCAAAATTCATACAGGCAGATCTGGAGTCATCTTTACATGTGCAAAAATAGTTGAAAAAGATTTTAGCACTCTAGACATTTTATCTGGGTTAAGATCTTACTCAGTGGAAGGTGATTGACAGCAGCTCTTATATCTGAAGATTTTAACCGAGAATGTGCAGTGTCTAATAAATGGTGCTCCTCACACAGTTCAGCCATTTATTTGTTCAGAAAACCACATGCAGAGCACTCTGGGTCAGATGCTGGGGAAACGTTTTCATTGTCTTATGTAGATGAGGCTGTCCTTTTGTACAGACCCACTATATTTACCAAAGTAATTGGTAATTGTTACATAGAATATCACTTCTGCCACAGAAACGTGACCACTGGAGATTTAATGAGCTAATCCTGTGTCAAAAAGAAGCAGTTGTCTTTACTGCTATGAATTTTGTTAAGTATCCATCAGTGTGTATTTTTGCTCCAAGAGGCTAGTTTACACGAATCAGTCAAATATAATCCACCACAGTTTCAGGTATATTTGAGCTCCTTATTAATACTTCCTCACAACTTATTGAAATCTGCATTGGGAATTTAGATCCTAAGAATAGTTTTAAAAGCGAGATGAATCAGACCACAGGTATTTTAAAAGAACAATCACTGTAAGATATGTCACTTTGGACTAATAAATTGCTGTCAAAAGTTTTCAGGCTAGATGCTGGCCTCACTTGCAGTAGTGTCAGTCAAGAATAAGTCTTCTGAAGCCAATGCAATTACTCTGGACTTAAATCCATATATCTGAAATCACACAGTGGTTCAGTCCTCTCCATAAATTAACCAGGGTTTGCTCATGCACTCTTTGTTCAGACAAACATATATTCAGGTAAATATATAGAAGCCTGTGCTTGGGAAAGAATTATAGATGATTATAACACTAGACAATTATAACACAAATAACTTAATTCTAGCTGAAATTCTTTCCCTCTGACACTCCCCAATGCTCACACATAAACACAGGCACACATAAGCATATATACACACATGTACTCCTGTAAAAAAATCTAAGGACATAGGCTAAGGACAAGGAGCACCACTGAGGCTGGATAGTAAAATAGCCATTTTCTAAACCAGAGGTAGGCAAAGAAACAGTGGTGAGGTTTGTGCCATGAGTTACAATAATGCCCACAACCCCATGTTTACAGCCAAGACCTTAGGATCCCCTGTAAGACAGAGGCACTTACTCTAAGTAGAATAGAAAATCTAGCAGTTGAGTGAATTTTATTAACATTTTAGATTTGTTATAAGCATAGTATAAAATCCTTTCATAGGAAAAATGGAAGAAAAGCTTATATAAAACATGCATCATAAAAAAACTTCAAACAATGAAAATACTGAGGAAGTTCTTTCATTTATCTTTATTATTTTTAAAGTGTTATTCAAAGATGTCATCTAATTCATCACTTTACTGTTTTTTATTAACTCCAAGCATACAACAAGGTACTTCAAAAGCAGTGGAGCCTTTTTCTGCCTGGACCAAAATTTATCTCCAGTATAACACCAATGAGTCAAGATTAATTTTATACCTTATTTGCCTTTGTATTGTTGCATAAGAATATAATTTTGTTTATTGTCCACTCTCCCCTTCTATTTTTAAAAGTGTTATTTGTATAAAATATAATGTGCAATAAATCACTCATGGCAGAAATAGTAATAATATTGACCACACATAACTATTTATCATTGTGTTTACCATTGTGCTTGCTCTCTTCCTGCCCCGCATACACTTCCCGCTGTGCCTGCAACATCCAAGGAGAGCAGAAAAGCTATGCATCACTGTCACCAGAGGGATTTCCACAGTAGAACTGGCACAGATATAGTGTGACAAATACTAGTGACAAAATACTAGTTTGTCTTGAGAGACAAGACCTGGCATAACTCTCATGGACTTCAGTAGTCTTTTGGTTCAGGCCTGAAGGAAAGGGAAAAGCACAGAATCATCAAAACAAATGCTTTAAAATGTAGTTTTGCACTAAAATGTGAACATTCCTGGCCTCAGCCAGAGGCCAAATGATCAGGCACACCATTATTTTAATGATTTTAATAATCGATATGCACTTACTATTTTGTGTCTTTTGAATTTTTAAGGAGTCCATTAACTTCATTTTCTACCAGATTGGATAGTATTTACTGTTAATACAGCTTAGTGTGTGTTCCATGTATTCACACAACGGCATTTCTGTGGGTCTTTCCCACAGATCATTCCAGGGATCATAACCTTGTAGTTAGCCAGTGCTATGCCAGCCTATGGCTCAAGATTGATTTTTATGTTGCTAGAAGTTTTTGTTATTACAAATGATACAGACAAAACTATTTACCTTCTTAATCTTTGCAGGAAATTAATCACTGTCTTTGCTGTTGGGTTATAAACTTGTTAAGTGATAAAAATACAGGTGTGGAAGTGTCTTAATTTGTGAGATAGAAGACACATGCTCTGCCTAACCCCAAAAACCTGCTTGTTTCTTATATTGACAGGCTAGTTTCTGGGTCTTTTGAAATTATCCTCCATCCCACTAAAAACTGAAATCCAGTTATCAAATAAACAGCTTCAAACTTGCATGTTGATGGCAAATAAAACTTATTTTCTTCTGGGACCATTTTTGTTTTGCTAAACTGATTTCACAGAAATAACAGAAAACACATAAGTTTGAGATTTTCTTTCTTTTTTAATAAACCTAAATTACTTGGAGAACTGACACAACTTGCTTACTTGTCTGCATGAGAGAAAAAAAGTGTGAATCTCTCAAACTGCTACTTTAGAAAATTAATTTATTCATTTAATAATATTTTATGTGTCAAAAAAATTTTCAAGATATTATTCTCATTGTAGAAAGATTAATTTGGAATTTTCCTATATATATTAATGTTATATGGAGTAATAACATACACTATATCAAGTTGTAAAAGTTAAACTGGTGACTCACAGTAAACATGACAGCCTTCAAACGTTATTTAAAAGTACAAGTGTACTTAACTTTTGTCTATGTTACAAAACCTGTCCATCCTTCTTTGAATTTGTTTCACACCCCTTTCCCACAGTGACAACCTCATAGATTGCAATTGATCTGCAGATCTATACACTTCAATGGCTTGCAACTTTTTGTCTCCGTTACACCAGCATCTATTTTATATGCAAGTCCTAGGTCTGTGACTTCATCATATCCATGTCCTGCCACCAGATACAGAAGCGCTTTGTGCTGCCTCTTTTCATGCTGGAAGAGTTTTTCTTAGGGGTTGCTCCTTGTTCTGAAACATGAAAATGTGTGAAGCATAAAACTCCAGCTGTGAATACTTACCTCCCTGCAGTGTTAAAAAGTTCAATATACAAAACACCTGGTTTCAAGCAAAATGTACACTAAGATATATGGCAATGAGACAGATTTAATATACCCCATAGGGCCCTCAAGCAGTTTTTAAATTAAAGACACAACGTAGTTTGGGTTCTTTTTTTTGTTTTTTTGTTTTTTTTAAATGAGCCTTTACTGTTTCACAAATAATGAATCAATACCTCTTCCAACTGAAGAGAAAGTCATAAACAAAAAAGCAATTTGTGGTGAGCGGAAAGGATGAGGATTCATTGTTATGTGAATAAAATCTGAAACATAAATTTAACATTATGAACAGAAAAAAAAGTCTTTGTTCCACGCAGAAGAATCATAGAATCATAGAATACTTAAGGTTGGAAAAACCCTCAAAGATCATCTAGTCCAACTGTCAACCCAACACCTCCATGCCTATTAAACCACGCCCCGAAGTGCCATGTCTACATGTTTTTTGAACTCCTCCAGGGATGATGAATCCACCACCACTCTGGGCAGCCTGTTCCAATGCTTGACCACCCTTTCAGTAAAGAAATTTTTCCTAATATCTAATCTAAACCTCTCCTGATGCAACTTGAGGCCATTTCCTCTTGTCCTATCACTTGTTACTTGGGAGAAGAGACCGACCCCCACCTCTCTACAACCTCCTTTCAGGTAGTAGTAGAGAGCAATAAGGTCTCCCCTCAGCCTCCTTTTCTCCAGGCTAAACAACCCCAGCTCCCTCAGCCGCTCCTCATAAGACTTCTGCTCCAGACCCTTCACCAGCTTCGTTGCCCTTCTCTGGACACACTCCAGCACCTCAATGTCCTTCTTGTGGTGAGGGCCCCAAAACTGAACACAGTATTCGAGGTGCGGCCTCACCAGTGCCAAGTACAGGGGGACAATCACTTCCCTAGTCCTGCTGGCCACACTATTTCTGATACAAGCCAGGATGCTGTTGGCCTTCTTAGCCACCTGGGCACACTGCTGGCTCATATTCAGGCGGCTGTCAACCAACACCCCCAGGTCCTTCTCTGCCAGGCAGCTTTCCAGCCACTCTTCCCCAAGCCTGTAGCGTTGCATGGGGTTGTTATGACTGAAGTGCAGGACCCAGCACTTGGCCTTGTTGAACCTCATACAATTGGCCCCAGCCCATCGATCCAGCCTGTCCAGATCCCTCTGTAGATCCTTCCTACCCTCAAGCAGATCAACACTCCTGCCCAATTTGGTATCATCTGCAAACTTATTCCATCCCCTCATCCAGATCATTGATAAAGATATTTAACAAGACTGGCCCCAAAACTGAGCCCTGCGGAACACCACTTGTGACCAGCTGCCAACTGGATTTAACTCTGTTCACCACAACTCTCTGGGCTCAGCCATCCAGCCAGTGTTTTACCCAGTGAGGAGTACACCCCCCTGAGCCATGAGCCACCAGCTTCTCTAGGAGAATGCTGTGGGATACAGTGTCAAAGGCCTTACTAAAGTCCAGGTTGATAACATCTACAGCCTTTCTCTCATCCACTGGGCGGGTCATCTGGTCATAGAAGGAGATCAGGTTGGTCAAGCAAGACCTGCCTTTCCTAAACCCGTGCTGGCTGGGCTTGATCCCTTGGTTATCCTCTACGTGCCATGTGATGGCACTCAAGATGTGGCACTCCATCAGCTTCCCTGGTACCGAGGTCAGGCTGACAGGCCTGTAGTTCCCCAGATCCTCCTTCCGGCCCTTCTTGTAGATGGGCGTCACATTGGCAAGCTTCCAGTCAACTGGGACCTCCCCTGTTAACCAGGACTGCTGATAAATGATGGAGAGTGGCTTGGCAAACTCTTCCGCCAGCTCCCTCAGTTCTCTCGGGTAGATCCCATCTGGCCCCATGACTTGTGAGTGTCCAGGTGGTGTAGCAGGTTGTTAACTGCTTCCTCCTCGATTATGGGGGGTTTATTCTGCTCTCCGTCCCTGTCTTCCTGCTCAGGGGGATGAATACCCTGGGGATAACTGGTCTGATTATAAAAGACTGAAGCAAAGAAGGCATTAAGTACCTCAGCCTTTTCCTCATCCTTGGTGGCAATGTTCCCCCCCGCATCCAATAAAAGAGGGAGATTCTCCTTGACGCTCTTTCCGTTGTTAATGTATTTGTAAAAACATTTTTTATTATTTCTTACAACAGTGGCCAGATTGAGTTCTAGCTAGGCTTTTGCCTTTCTAATTTTCTCTCTGCGTGACTTGATGAGATCCCTGTACTCTTCTTGAGTTGCCTGCCCCTTCTTCCAAAGGTCATAAACTCTCCTTTTTTTCCTGAGTCCCAGCAAAAGCTCCCTGTTCAGCCAGGCTGGTAGTCTTCCCCACCACTTCATCTTACGGCACATGGGGACAGCCTGCTCCTGCACCTTTAAGACTTCCTTCTTGAAGAATGCCCAGCCTTCCTAGACCCCTTTGCCCTTCAGGACTGTCTCCCAAGGGACTCTCTCAACCAGTGTCCTGAACAGGTCAAAGTCCACCCTCCGGAAGTCCATGGTAATAGTTTTGCTCACCCCCCTCCTTACTTTGCCACGAATTGAGAACTCTATCACATTATGGTCGCTAAGCCCAAGGCAGCCTCCAACCACCACATCTCCCACCAGTCCTTCTCTGTTTGTAAACAACAGGTCAAGCGAGGCACCTCCCCTGGTAGGCTCACTTACCAACTGTGTTAGGAATTTATCTTCCACACACTCCAGGAATCTCCTAGACTGTTTCCTCTCTGCTTTGTAGTATTTCCAGCAGACACCTGGTAAGTTGAAGTCCCCCACAAGAACAAGGGCTAGTGATTGTGAGACTTCTGCCAGCTGCTTATAGAATGCTTCATCTGCCTCTTCATCCTGGTTGGGTGGTCTATAACAGACACTCAGCAGGATATCTGCCTTGTTGGCCTTCTCCCTCATCCTTACCCATAAGCACTCAACCTTATCATCATAATCACCGAGTTCCACACAAGCAAAACGCTCCCTAACATACAGAGCCACCCCACCGCCTCTCCTTACTTGCCTAACCCTTCTGAAGAGCTTATAGCCATCCATTGCAGCACTCCAGTCATGAGAGTCATTCCACCACGTTTCTGTGATGGCGACTAAGTCACAGCTATCTTGCTGCACAATGGCTTCCAGCTCCTCCTGTTTGTTTCCCATACTGCATGCATTGGTGTAGGTGCACTTGAGCTGGGCTATTGATTTCACTCCCAACATTGGCGTGCCACCCTTAGGTAGGACTGACAAATTTTTTGTATGATAGAAGATAAATTTTGGAGCCTGTGGATGAGCTTGACAGCTGGTGTAGGAAACCAGCTGAGCTTCACCCGATAGCGGGAATCCACCTCTACATCGCCCACACCTAAGCCAAAGCCAGAAATGGATCTCTAGGAAAGCACAGAGAGCTCTTCCTCTGTGGGGGAGTGTAATCACAGTTCAGCTGGATTTTTTTCTGACCCATCACTATGAATTTAATATTCAAATAATTTTTAAAATAGAAGAGTGCCTGTCAGGTGCCATTTCTGAACTGTAATGTAATGGTAGCTGGATATAAATACTGCTAAAGAATGTAGACATGAAGTGTAAACTGAGTACAAGAATGTCATGCAGAAACCAATAACAGACTCAAGAGTAAAATTCATGGAGACATTTCATTAATATGCTAAAGAATTTTATTAAATATGTTTATTTAGCCATATTTTCCATTTTCAGTGGTCAACCACTGAAAAATTAGCAGGTTTCAGTCATATATAGTTGGTAGATTTTGTACTTTGTTTCTGCTTACACTCAAGATTCGCTAACTTGTAACTGTTAAATATTCTCATGTTAGTGGTCATCACCAAGTAAAATAAATTAATTCATTTAAAGCTCCTTAACAAAACCATTACGTTTATGTATCTCTAGAGATGGATGAAGAAAGAATTATTGGAATATATAAGGAACAGTTGTATTCAAGCTACCATTATTAGAGAACATTTTTATAATCTACAGTTAATCTCTGCATTAAAAAATAAATCAAATTGCTACTTTATGTTTCTGAGGAGCTCAGTAGCTGTGTGCATACTCTTAGTCCATATCAAATTCAAATAATCTTTAACTTGTCTTAAAATACAGACTGTATAACTTCATATTTACCATGCGCTAAGGGAATAGACAGTTGCATTGTTCAAGTTATATGCCATAATACACCCATATAGCTGCCTCAGCACTGCATTCTTTCATTGTGCTTGCGTAAAACATTGTTTATCTTTATGCTTAGACAACAAAATTAAACTTATTTTCCACAAAATATTATATAAATCAACTTGATTATTATTAACGAGAACAATCTGGTTTTGTTGATCATGCTAATATCAAAAACATCCAGGCAACGTTTATTTAATAACTACAGTTCCAGGCTTCTTGGAGTCTAGTAAAACAGGATCCTTTTGTTGATACAAAGTGTGTGTTTTAAAGGCAATATGAAGTGTGCCTTTAATAATAAAATGTTAAATAAATATAATAATATAATAAAAATAATAAAAATATATGATAATATAATCAATCATTAATAATGGTAATATTAATAATGATCAATAATAAAAAAATATGCTTTCTGATAATGCTATTTTAATTTTTTTCCTTCCTAATCCACAAAGTTAACTGGCTTCCTACATGTTTATAAGTAATCAAAACACATTACTTCATAATGTTATTTATTGATCTGCCCCAAGCAAGAATAATCAGGACTTGAGTATGTACATGTATGTTTATGTATGTGCTTATGGAACTTTTGTATTTTTTGACTGCAAAGTTTCCAAGTGCTGCTAAGATTTTAATCAAATAAAACAGCTTCCTGGGTTATCTGTTTGTCTTTACTGCTCCAAAATGAGGAAACCCTCCAAGGAGAGAAATTGCATTCATTCTAACCTGTGGTCTACAGCTTGCCTTAGTGCTCTGTTGAACTTCTTTGTGCAATTCGTATGACTAAACACTGGTTAAAAGAAAAGAGGAAAATTAAATCTATTTTTTTCCTCATTTACAAAGAGTTTAAATATCAGAAAGAAAGAGAAATTATTTAATGCACAAGGAGAAATGAAGTACAGGTTACTATCAGGAAATATCAGGATTAACAGCAATATTCTCCCCAGGGTAACAGGAACACCACTATTTGTAACTTATTAAAACTGGAAAAAGTAAAACAAAGAGTAATTTTGCATTAACTGGACAGTGTACTCTAGTAGATCTCTCAAATAACTAGATTGAGCAGTGTTTCTTTGATTAAGAGTTTATGCCATGGTCTAGATAAATGGAATTTTCTATTTCTACAGCATATTGAAATATTCATAATCCTTTTTTGCGTGAATGGCTGATTCTGATTTCAACTATTCTGATTTCAGGCTGATTCTGGTTTCAATGAATGTATTAAAATTTTGTAAATTGTAAATCAAGTCATTGACAAAAAAATAATTCTTGTTTATGAGAGATCTTTGAATGATTTGGCATGCTTATATATTTCTCATACTCTACAATTAATTGTTTAAATAAGTATCACTGATCCCTTAAATGGTGACATAGTTTTTAAGTAGAAAAAGTATGATCAATGCCCAAGAAATAACAAATCAGAAATACTGTGTTACATAAACATGACAATTCACTCAAATAACAGGATACTTTTAGGATTCAAGGCTCTTTCAATATATTCAGTGACTACCCAAATACTCACAAAGAGTATGCTCTCAAAAATAAACTCTGTATAATCTTTCATTTATAAAATTCCTTACAAAACTTTTTTTTTAATTGGAGGAACTATCCTTGAGAATTTGTTTTCACAAAGGTTAAAAGACAAAATTGTTACAAACCATAAATGTCCAGTGAGATTTCAAGGTTTCAATGAATGGGAATGACACATTGTTAAAATGGTAAATTTTAGTAGGTGTTTAAATAAGAAGTAATGTCAGAACTGTTAGTAATAAAAACAATATCAGTTACTTTTAGAAATAATGTAATTTTGTTTGTTGCTTTTTAATAAAGGTAGACTCAGAACATGCTTTCAGTCAGTTCAAATACTTCTTCAGAACCAACTTTTAATCACAATTAATTTGCAAGAGTAAGCTGTTTTTCAATAGAAAGAGAAGGGAAGGGAAGGGAAGGGAAGGGAAGGGAAGGGAAGGGAAGGGAAGGGAAGGGAAGGGAAGGGAAGGGAAGGGAAGGGAAGGGAAGGGAAGGGAAGGGAAGGGAAGGGAAGGGAAGGGAAGGGAAGGGAAGGGAAGGGAAGGGAAGAAGGAAGGGAAGGGAAGGAAGGGAAGGGAAGGGAAGGGAAGGGAAGGGAAGGGAAGGGAAGGGAAGGGAAGGAAGGGAAGGGAAGGGAAGGGAAGGAAGGGAAGGGAAGGGAAGGGAAGGGAAGGAAGGGAAGGGAAGGGAAGGAGAAGGGAAGGGAAGGGAAGGGAAGGGGAGGGAAGGGAAGGGGAGGAAAAAGGAGAGGAAAGGAAAGGAAAGGAAAGGAAAGGAAAGGAAAGGAAAGGAAAGGAAAGGAAAGGAAAGGAAAGGAAAGGAAAGGAAAGGAAAGGAAAGGAAAGGAAAGGAAAGGAAAGGAAAGGAAAGGAAAGGAAAGGAAAGGAAAAGGAAAGGAAAGGAAAAGGAAAGGAAAGGAAAGGAAAGGAAAGGAAAGGAAAGGAAAGGAAAGGAAAGGAAAGGAAAGGAAAGGAAAGGAAAGGAAAGGAAAGGAAACATCAGAATGAACACCTGCAAGAAGAGGTATCTCTGCAGATGTTTCAGCAGGTGTTTCTTTCGTACTGCAGCTGCCTTCTGACTCAAATTTCTAGGAGACATCCTAGAAACACAGATCATGAAAACATTTCCTATTTAAAAGTCAGTCCTGCATTCAGAAAAAGTATCAGAGGAAAAAAACTATATGTATTTTTATAGAGGATTAATCCTCACTCTGTTAGTGTTAACCAGCTTGAACTATTGCAAGACATGATAAAAATGAAGTTGGATTGGATAGGATAATTTCATCTATGTACCAGTGAAAGAGAGCCACTATGCCTTGACTTCACATAAACAGTTTTTTAGTTACGTTTTGAGGAATAAGTTGGCTATGGGAGAGGGGTACTCCGATGCAGAATTTTCCCAATTTTAAACACTTTAGGTGGTAATTTCATGATTTATATTTTATAATACACTATCTTAAGAAAAAAAAAAAAACCAACCAAAACAAACAAACACACAAACAAAAAAAAACAAAAAAACCCCAAACAAACAAACAAACAAACAAACAAAAAACAAAAAAAACAAAACCAAAACAAATAGTGTGTGTTCCTTGGTAACTACACTGTTATCTTATTCAGTGAAAAATTATTTTTCTTTTAAGGTATGTTATTTTGTGCCAGGATAAATTCTCATGTATCTTATGTTGATACTACACAAATGCATAAATGTACAAAAGGTGAAACAGGTTATAATTTCTGTGCTCTGGCAAGGAATTCTGTCTTCCCATCTTCCAGAAGTAGTGTCCACATGGAACCTGCAGAAGATGGTGCTTTTATTTCTGTCAGGTGAAAAATTAGATTCACACTGCAGAGACAGAATTCTGCATCTCTAAAAAGTTTCCTCAGCATTGGGGAGGCATAATATTGTATGTTTCCTCTGGGAAAATATGTTAACACCATTCCTTGATCTTGGCTATCTAGAACAGTCATAGTTTAGCACTTTGATGATAAACTCCACAAGACATAAATTCTTTCCTTTGTCTTTGAAAAAGACTACAAATGTCCTCTGACCTGTGTAGCTAGGGCAGTACTGAAAAACAATTAATCAAAATTAATTTCCTATCTTCGCAATGCCGTTTAGTGTAAGTTCAGGAAGAACGCAGCTTGTCTTTCCAGACGGTAGATGTTAACACCATGAAATAGCATATTCAGAATCCTAAGCATTATATGAATTTATTTAAAACAGAATTAATTATGGTAGAAGATATTTATACTATTCTGTACTACAAAAAAGCTTACTGTCCTCTTAGATATTTATTTCTGATATAGCTGAATTCCAGTATTATTCCACAGACTTATTGCTGAAAGTAAAGGTAAATTAAATAAGCACATAAATACATGAATTATTCTCAGCAAGGTGATGTTAAATACTCAAAAAATATGAACAGTCTGGAACGCTTAAAATTGTCTAGCATACGCTCACAGAAGCTTCCCTTTCTTTCACATACAACTTTAAGGAAAGGGGTCTTTTATTTTTTTTATTTGTTTCCTTTGCTTTGTTTTGTTTTCCTTTGGAATAGCATAAACTTCTCTTAAGTTACCATATTCCCTGGAAAACATGAGGTTAGAGTCTGATATCTGAAATAGTATTGTAAAGAGGTGAATATTTCTGTTACATTTTCTTTGACATTGTCTTGTTCAAGTGTCATTGAGCTGCTCTTCCCAAACACTAAGTCAGTCAGAGCGGTCCTTCAGATGCATCTTCTATGGCTTTTAGGTTATTAATTTCTACCTGATATGGGCATGTAGAACACTATCTGAAGCTACTTAGGAAAGGGAAAAAGATCCAGTTTAACTATACTACTGACATAGTGTTTTAATTGGTACCTGTGATCACAGTCTACTTGTCTGTTCTTTTATCCATTTTTTTTTTCTTTTTTTCTTTTACCAGAGGAAAGATTCTGGCTTCAAGAAGATTTTCTTCAACTCACACTAATTAGATCTATTTCAAAGAAGTACAATTTCAAAAAATGTTTGAACAGTAATGGACTCATGTGGGCTCTTATGCATCTTCCATATCAGCAAAAAAGTTTGATACATTGATATACTCTACTTCTACTTGGAACTTAATAAAACATTTAGATTGCTTTTCTGCTGTGAAAGCCTCAGTACAGAAGCTGTACATCTCTGGGGAAAAAATGATAAAGTGTTAAAATACAGTTTGTTATAGTCAGTCAAAAGATGGCAATGGTCCTTTTGGCTACATTTATACTAATAAACTAAGGAGTTCTGGAGACCAGTTCACATGCAATGTCAGGCTGCTTAGTTGCTCGAATGCCTCTTAACACATACCTTCTACTATAGCAAGAAGCACTCTATCAGGCAAACTCAGGTAGAGTTTGGTGGGGGGCACACATAGGCCAAGAGCTGTTATAAACAGCAGTATGAATAATCCCTTCTTTTTCTGGAATAAAAAAGGGTATGGCCGTATGGATATGGGCTGTGTTATGGCACCTGTCTTCAGGGCCAGAGAATACGGCTTGTCCCATTATATTGATGTAGACATCTCTTTCACCTAAAACATTTTGACGAGCTGCCTGCAGAATGTATTTAGAGAAAATAATTTCTTGCGTATTCCCAACCCTCCATTCTCATTCCATATCTTCTTTTTTTAATTTTTTTGTTTGTTTGTTTTGTTTTATGGTTTCTTTTCTTTACAGTTTTGCTTTTGCATTTTTACATGAGCTTGGTCTCTCCTTCCTTCGAAACAAATGATGTCTTCCTTCTGAAGACAGCAATTCCTGCTTTTTCTAGTTTTGTGACCCAAGATACTTTGGGTAGAATCTGTACTTTCTCTGAAGCTGGATCCTGATTAATCTTGGCTTTCCAACACCTTTGATCCAAGTGTTGGCATAAAGCACTAACAGTAACAAAATACTTTATGATGGTTTCTTCTTTACCAATTTTACATTTAAGGATTGCAGTCAACCAGGCTTTAGTATTTGACATTACTTCACATTAAGATCTGGAGAGTCTAGGCTTCTACTCTTTTCCTTTCCCTTTCTGGAAAATTAGGGAAAGTATAGACAAATATCCTTATTGTCTGTGCTCAAGGCCCTCAAAACATCTTAATTGGTGCCCAGCTTAACCTACTGTACCATCATGTTTGTCTTCACAGGCTACCTTTAAACATTGCTGGAATCAATTAAGATAATAGGGAGAGAAGTGAGACTAGTGTCTGATGAAGTTCATAACCTGTTTGCTCCCAGAGAGGAGAAAAATGTGGATCACCTGAATTATCTTTAAGCAGTTACAGAACCCCATTTGTACCCTAGATTGCTTTCCAACATGACCCTGTTACCTGGTGCCAGAGTCTTCTTCACGTTTGATTTTCTCTCTACACATGTCTCTAGATCTGAGAACATGTAGTGAAGGTGTTGGCATAACTTTCTCTTGTAGCTCCCAAGCCATTTAATTTTCCTAAACAATTTGGGATGCTCTCCACCTTTCCAAGTGGTTGCCATAAGAATAGATAAAAGTCCTAAGTTAAAATATTTTAAGATCCAAGTCCTGAAAACAAGAAATATGTGCCTTAACTTCCTTATTTTAAATGAATGAAGTGACAGATCTGTATGCTAGCTGTCTGATTATTCCTTGCTTTAAGAATAAATTCTCCTACATCATATACAGTATATTAATCAGGAATTTTTCTTTTCAAAACTGACTCATAAGAATTCAATTAATAGAATAATTGAGCAGTCTCTGTAATAGGGAAAAAAAAAATCAAAGGACAAGTATTAGGGAAAAGCCTGTAATGCCACAAATCCTAAATATGCTAGGTCAAGTTCCACTTGTCCTGCTAACAGCAAAGTCAATACGGCTACAAGCACAGAGTAATGACAGTAGATAATAGACAGAATAATTTGAATGGTCTTTTATAGGATCTGTTTAGCATAGTCTAAGATAGACTTTCCCATTAAAAAAAGAACCTAAATTAGATTACTGAATCTTCCTGAAAAACCTGCTAGAAAAGCAGGTATGAACTGATAAAGTATATCTTCTATGGATGATATATCTATGTGAATCTATGTGGTGCATCTGTGGATGATTTCAACTGAGGCGATTCAGTATTTTCTAACTTTATATTATATATTACATTTTGCATTTGTGTAGGTAATGTCTGGGTGTACATCCAGACATGGATGAATGACTGAATCTTTGTTATAGGTTTCCCCATCTTTAACTAGTTGCTGATAATAAATTGTCATTAGCTATAACACATACAATGAAAAATTATTGTGGCATTTCCTTTAAAGAAAGTAGTGGGATGAAGTAAAAGCATGACTCATAGTCACACAAAGATTCCTACAGATACTTGTTAGGGTGTATTTTTGGTATCACACTCTTATAGGCCTCTGCACAAATTCGTAGTATAGTCTTTTTACATAATGTAAGTGGCAAAAAATAATTTCTGAGTGCAATGAGGAGCCAACGTAAACCAGTCTCTTGTCTAATAGTACAGAAACCACGGTGCTTGGTGAAGAAATAGGAAATTCATATAATCTCAGGACTCGGTGCTTCTATCTGGACTCATTTGCATTTTATTTTTGCTGTCTAGAGAGAAAGGAGAGTGAAAGTACTTTATTTCTCTGTGTAGCTAATGAAGGTGCTGAGGGAAAAAAATAGTTACAAAAAGGCTGCTTCTCCCGTTGACACACTCATGCATGAGCAGGAGCAAGTGCATGGAGAGAGTGGGTAAATGCACTAACCAGATTTCATCTGCTTCTGAAATGGGCAAAATTACCCACTTATGTCAGGTGTCAAAGCTGATTGCTGATTTGCTTACCACAGTACACTATCTTAAACAAACATTTACTTTTGGTTTTCCTTTCTCCATTTCTTGTCCTTCTCTATCTTCCCTATGTTTACCCCACTTCCCAACTCTTATGAGGTGAAACTAGGTGGCTGAAGAAAAAAAATGTCATTCAGTACTATCCATGGTCACAGACCAAAGGCAACCAAACCGTAATATTCATCTGTACTGTTCAGTTAGGTCTTTGATTTTGAGGCAAAACAAATAGGGAATTCATGTCTCTTAAAGAGTATAAATGTATGCAATTTATGGAGGAATACTAGCTGAGTAAGAAAACTACTAAATAAGTGCAAGGGTCACAAAATCAATTACCTATAAAGGTACTTTTATACTGGAGTATTACTGGCCTCTTTCTGGGGGTATTTAATGGCCACTTCAATCTAAAGCTCTCTTTCCACCCAGCTTGATAATGAGAAGTAAATATGAATACTTTATGCTTCAAAAATCAAATTCCTGTTCCAAAGTCACTTTTCACACTAATTGATGATGATTCATTCTGACATTCCTGTAAAAAATGCTGTCAAACACTATAAATTATTTTGAATTCTAAACTCTAGCATTGAGGAAAACAAGATCAGTCCTTTATTCTTAAATAGCAAAGAAACACAAAGAAAAAAAGGTAACAGAATGGTAAGTAAATGAACATACTTAAAGGAAAAAGCGTAAAACTAGCACTTTTTCTTTTAGTACATGGAAAATGATACCACCCTTGGTGATATAGAATTAATTCAAAATGGTGTTATACATCTTCTGTAATGATTTTCCAGGAATTAAAATTTGTTTCTTAATAAATATGGTTGTTAATCTGAGTGCCACTTACAGCAGAAGGGAGAGAGGGATATTTTAGCTATCTGGTTAAAACGAGTGTAATTAGTAATTTTCCACAGCTGTTTATTTTGGTTCTAAATATTTTGAAAATGTGTGGCGCATTTCATCTGAGACACAGAATCGGAGTGTCAGTTCAGGAGCCAGGCTCTATCCCAGCTCCAACATGAACTTGCTACCCCACCCTGGAAAGACACATCCATTTTCTCCTCTTGGGTGTTAACAGAGAATCTTTCAGGGTGTGTTTATACTGTGAAACCTCATTCTGTGTTAGTGATACCCAGGATAGTCCTGGGTTGTTGGATACAGGTGTACTGAATAATTCAGGGTCATGTGGTAATATCAGTCTGAATATCATTTTATCTTGGATAAATTTGTCCTTTGTTCCCTTATCTTGTAAGAGAAGAGCCACACAAATATTCTCACTATATTTAGTGAGACAGATATGTTCATTCTTGAAAAATCACCACAGAATATGACATTTTGAATGAAGTTCTAGCCTCAAAAATGGGTGGTATGAACTTCCATGTATTAAAAGAAATTGCATACACTACACAACTGTTGTACCTGATCCTTACAAGTAGTGAAGCTAATTAGTCTTGGCACAGCAACACGTTGACATTGTTACACTGCTTGGGTTGTGTCAGAGTAGCTCAGGTATCTCCACAAAACTGCACAGTTCAATGCAGGCATACACAACAGGAATCAAATTCTCACTTCCCATACTCCACTGCTTAGATAATGCCAACTCTGAAATGAAATAATGTCACTAATTAAAGCATCATTTTTAGCAGGAAGAAAAAGTCATGCTAGCAGATTGCAGTTGAGTAGAGAGGAGAAAGAAATGATGAGGACACAAACCTAAGAAGTAATATATGAAAAAGCATGTACAAAAGTAATGCTTATCATTTTAGATTCTTGTTCTATAATATAGCTCAATATAACAATTTAAACCAGAAAATGTAAAATTTCAGGTAATATAGTAAATCCTGCAGCTACCATGAGGGTGGACAGCATTCCAGGTGGCTGAGACAAAGGAGCGCTCACAATCTTAAATATCACTTCTAGTTTAAAAATATTGTTTTTTTCTTCTGAAACATCATGAGAAATTACTTTTTCTCACACAGCATTCATGTGTTTTCTGGAACTTGGTCCTGCCATAGAACAGGCAATGAAAGAAAATCATACAGAAGTATGACAACTTTTTGTAAGAAATCATTTATATTTATATCAAATACCTGTGTATATTATATATATGTTTTATCTCCACCTATTTTATGTTTACACAACAACTGAATATTGCTACAATGATACTATCACTGACAAATGTTTGTATGACTACTAATATTGTAACTGGACTATGTAGTCTAGACATTTTCTGAATGTGGTCCCTTAAGTTCCAAGTGTACACAGCTATGTTAATACTAAGATTGAAAAATGAGATTTGATTCCTCTCACCCCAAACCGAGTAGTGCATTTTTTTCCTAGTATTCTATGTGGATTTCAATGGCATGTGGAAAACATTCAAACTGAGAACAGTTACTCATTTAATATTTCCTTCGTTTTATGCAAGCAGGATCTCAGCAAGTCCAACTGGCAGCATGTTGTCTGGATCCAACCCATGAGATGACTATGCCTAATTTGTCTCAAAAGGTTTGTAAAACAGCTGTCAGGGTAACCTGAAAAGGCAAAAGGTAAAGACTTTTTGCTTTTAAAGACTCCTGTGGAAGGGCTGGTACCAAGAGCTGCAAGTTGCCACAGGCAAGTAATCTGATCCCGCGTTTGGGATTTGGCCCGATATTGGACCATCAGTAAATGATTCTTGGGTGGATAAAGGGCTCAGCAGAGTTCACCTGGCATAAAACAAAATAGAAGTGGCAGAAGCAAATTTGACGCTGAACACTTCCCTTCCTACATTACCTCCCACTCACAAGCAGGGTTAATGCCTAGTACTGTGCTGGGTCGTGCTGCATGAGCTCCTGTGTAGCCGAGGAAAGGCTTTTGCACGATTCTGTGGCTATGGATACTATTAGATAGGCACTGTGGAAACAGCAGCCAAAGTCGGCTTCTGATTTCTTCTGTGGTTCTGTATTTTGTCCCCACAAGTAACACAGAAAAAAATCAAAGGTTTTCAATGGAGCACACCACCAAAATTCCCCCCTGTCTTTTATCTCAATCTTCTTCCTTTGGGCTTTATTGTTGTGAGAAATTCACTCCTGCATTCTTTCTCAGTGATGTGTCGCAGCGATTCTGGCAACATTACACCTGCCTTGGTGTTGCAACCAAAATACATCAAGCCCTTCAGGCAGCAATCAATTGTTATCAGTTTGTGAAAGCAATCAGAAAACCTGGAGTCACAACATTACAATAATGGGAAGGCTTAAGCAATGCAAGTAATTTTAACATGACCCAGCTTCCACTGTAGTATCTATCAGGAATTATTAATGGAAAGAGGGAAAAAACCTAAACCAAGTAAAATATGTGTTCTTTTAGGAGGAAGACCACCTGAAATAGACACCTTGGTTGGAGGTGCAATATCTCGTTAATCCTGTACCGTTGCACAGGGGGAAGTCATCCTTCTGTCAACAGTTTTTTTGTATTCTTATTTCTTCATGTTAAAGTTGCTGACCAAAGTTACTGCCGCTCAAGGCCTGTTTTTAGCAAAATGAGTCTGTGTCAGAGCAGAGAGGGGGAGAGGCTTTTAAGCTCTCTTTGTGTGTGTGTGTGTGTGGCTATTTGAAAGGCTGTTATCAGCATGTCAGGGTGTGTGGCTTTGGCGTCGTCTGGCTGTGAAGCTACACAATGCATCCTGTGTAAGAGTTGCAAGGCGATCTCTGGTTAAAGCAAGCCCCTCATACCTACCATCAAGGGTGACAGGTAGAGCGAATTTTCAGCTAATTCATGACTTTCTGCCTGCGATTCAAACTCAGCATAACATCAATGCCCCAACTCAAGTTACTCCACTTCCTTTTATCAAGTATTTTTAAATTGAAAGGTGCTGAAGAATATTTCTAAACTATTTCTTTTGCCCAGGAGCATGACAGAAACCAGAATCATGGATTCCTCAGCGTGAATAAACATTTGTTATGCACTTAAGTTAAACACCTGCTTAAGTAGGAGCAAATGCTCTTTTCTTCTTTTCTGAGTCAAAATAAGAACGGGGTAATCTCTCTAAAGAAGATGCCTAGATGTTTAATACTTTAATACATATGTTTATTTATGTACTTTGAGGTACATTTTGTGGAAGCAAAATGCAAGGTGCTGTTCTGGCTGTCTCCCCTCTTGTGTGGCTTCGTAATTTCTCTCATCTTGTGATCAGATGTTTGCAAAATATTTATCTTTTGTAAGCTGGCCAGACCGTCATGCTCCCCCAAAAGGGAAGTTGAGATGTGCACATCTTTACTTTGATAAGAGGTTATGAATCCCCTGCCTCTACTGTTTCCCCCAGATGTTTCATCTGGGGGAAAATATATTGTATCTATATGTAAATACAGAGTGTATATATACACACACACATAAAATATATATAAAATTGGTATATCTTAATCTCTGATTAAGGCAAATTCTGGCCAAAGTGGAGCCCACAGCAAACCTCCAGGATTTTCAGTGAGACATGGCTTTCTCACTTTTCTTGGCAGCTGGATATTTTAATCTGTAACTCTGATATACTGACACCTCATGAGGATGTTGCAGCTGTACTTACACCAGTGAATTGAACTAATCAATAGCATAACATCCATGCCATTTAAAACATCAACAAGAGCCCTCACAGAGTTTTAGACTACAACACAGTAATATTCTTAGAAAATATCCAAGCATGGCTCAGAGCAGACAAGGCAACCTCTTCTGAAGCCATTTTGGCCGTATGAATGCAGGCTATGCCATGCCATTTACCTTCTGAGACAGATAAAAAATGGTCGTGATCTATTTTATTTCCCTCTGTATACTTGATATCTTTTCCATAGAGGACCATTTATCTAAATAAAAGCTATAACGTATGAATTTTCTGATTTGTAAAGAATTTTTTTTTTAAGTTTAGCTCCCCCAAAAAGAGTTTGAGTTTTAACTTCAGTGAAGAGAATTCTCACATGAATTTTATTAAGATCTACTGAGCTTTATAATTTTAAAATGTTAAAATATCACATTTGCTTTTGACTTTAAACAGTGTACTTCAGTAAAGAAAATATTACAAAGAAATTCAAAATTAAAATAAAAGATTACTTTCCTCTCAGTTTATTTAGTGAAAATTTTCCTCATTTTATGTCATTTTCCTACAATAATTTCAACCTGATTTTGCTAAACATTTCAGTGGGATTATATATCTTAACACATGTTTTTCTATAAAAGTCTGACCAATCACTTGTCATTATAAGTTTTACAAAGGTCTTGAACAAAAAATGTTTTTCTCTGTGAGTTAAAAATACCACCCTAGATAACACAGTCTTTAGATTTGTCACTAAGACTTAGTATCCAGGACAAATACTTGACCTTGTAACTGACTAAAACTGTGTGGTGTATCTCCAAATTTTAAAGGTACAGTGATGTAGTCATATATGCAGTCAGAAAACATCCTGGCCTTATGTACTGCTTTAATTTTTAATATTTAATGCAATATTTTATTGACCTGAAACACAAACAAAAGTCTGTGTACGCCTCATATCCTCTATGCACACCTCATATCCTGTTCTTATGTATGGCTTTCTACAGTTTACACTCATTTAGAATTTAGACCATTATAAATTATACTGAGAAAATAAATATAACTGGCTGGTAACAAATGTATGATCCATTTGCTGTACCTGTGCACAAATAAGCATTAAATCATACCTCTGACAGTGATCATTTCAAGGCATCTGTGCACACTATTGTGAGTATCAGACACAGTATAATATGTTTTTATACTAAAAGCTCCTAGTCTGACCTTCAGGCCTTTTGATAAAAAGCAGTAAATTTTGTTATATCCTGATATGAATGAAATGTTGGTATTTGAACAAATAATTTGAACTGAATAAAATTCTGCCCTGTTAATTATCTGCTTAGTTAGGCTGCCATTTCTCCTTTGCATCTTACTTTTGCTTACAGATAACTTTATGCTCAGAAATGAATATATTTAATTGCAAATGATGTAAATAAAACCACAATTCATTTCACTTAGTATAGCTATGGCATATGTATAGTTATACATGCATATATGTATGCACACATATTTATATATATTTTTCACTTTAAAATTCTAATACAGTAAGAGTTCTGCCCTTGAATTAGTATGCATTTAGTATATCTCACAGCTGCTCTACCCTTAAGATTTAGCTCAGCGTGTGAAGATTATTTTAGGCAAACATGGAGGAAAAAAGTTAGAAATACTTATAATATTGTAGTTTATTATCCAAACAAAATATACTCTGATTTAAGACCCATAAAAAGTTAAACAAATTCAATTAATAGGTTATTAAAAGTTAACAGAAGACATTTACCAAATGGATTGAGCCAACAAAGAGATGTGATCCTCTGTGGTACTGCATAAATTTAAGTGTCAGTGCAATCCTCATCTTAGTCTGGAGAAAATGTAGGAAGGAAAAGAAACCCTAAATTTAGTATTTGTAATCAGGACCAAATCAGGAAAAGAGTTAGGGAGCTCTAAATTACTTACCACTGCTCAGGAAAAAGATACTGGAGCTACTGTGGAATCTCTAAATATGTCAGCTCCATGCTTAAAACAGTCAAAAGAGGAAAGAGATGTTAGAAATTGTTAGGGAAATAAAACAGAAATATCAGCAAGCTGCTGCTATCTATGCTATAATTTGCTTCTGTCTTGAATACCATTTGTAGTTCTGATCACCTCCTCTCTAACAGGGTATCTTAGAACTAGAAAAAAGGTAGAAAGAATCATGACAAGGACGATCAAAGATGGGATATGAAAGATGAACATAAAATCTTTAAAGATTCAAAAGGGTGAATAAGGAATATTTGCTGACAACTTCTGACAACAAAGGACCAAAAAAGAAATGAAATAAAATATTCAAACACTATGTTTACTACACGCATAACAATATCCTTTTTCATGCCATGTGCAGTTGTGGAACTCACAGACTCTGGATGACAACAGAGACGTATAAATGCATAAGTAGTTCATTGTGAATACAATCCTTGCTCTCAGGGAACCTTTACTGTGGATTCCTGGAAGTGTCAAAACTCTGCTTAGGAATTTTCCCTGTCTACTTGTCCTCTGCTTAAATCCTTTAAATGTTTACCAGTGGACATATCAGACATAGACACTAAGGCAAATTAATCCCTTGCCTAAGTCCAAATAGCTGTTTCCTCATATTATCTTCAATAACACAAAAATACACATTAATGGTTTATGAAAATAATCATTTCAGAAAACATCACTATCTTTTTGGTAGATATCATACCTATGATTTTCCTATATAAACTGTCTTTTGAATTAAAGTAAAAAAAAGGTGTAACATTTTAGAAGACCAGCAAACACCTTGTTAGACTACGCATGGCATGACATGCCTAAAGAAGTCAATTAAATCTAATGTTCAGAGTCCAACAAGCGGTATGTGTATTTAACAATTTAAATTCAGATAAATTTGTTTAAAAGAAGATGCAGGCAATGTATCAGAGAGAGCAGTTATTCCAGGAGGTTTTGGTGGGGTTTTTATTTTATTTTATTTTATTTTAATTTATTTTGATGGGTTCTCTATTAATTACCATAAAATATAGAATTGCTTAAATAAATGTGTATCAAGAATGCATCCAAGAAAGCTTAAAACTGGCTATTTCTTTTAGAATTTCTGTGGGAGGATTTCTTCTAAACGAAAAATTGCTCATCAAATGAATAGTTCATGAAATCTGAAGTTAAAGGAAAGATGAACACTAATAATATGCATGTGGAATTAATTAAAACAGAAAAGATTCTCAGGAAAAACAGGAACAGAAAAACAAGGAAAGCCCTACTTCTGATTTCATGCAACTTAACCTTGGTCCAGTATTATTGGAAGATCGCGGCGTGGCAACGCAGAGCAAACCTTTATATATGTGATATTTTAATTATGTCCGGAAAGGAGTTCTGTGTAAAAGACTGCGTGTATGTAAGAAGAAATTGTAGAATTTTTTTTGTTTATTGGTAGCAAAGTGAAGACATTTTATGAATGCAGAGAAATATCTCAAGAATTCCAGTGGAAACACACACTGGGGAAAAACAGAATTAGTCGCCACTAACTAACCATGAGGTATGGACGGAGACTGTGAAAGTGATATCCTTTTGGTCTCTACTGTGAAATCACAGACCTCAGGTTATATGAATGATATCTTTTATTAAGAATGGATCTAATAATATGAAGTAACTAAGGAGAAGCCCAAAGTCCCTTCAGCATTTGTCTATGCCTTTGAGAAGTTTCTGTTGCCTTTCACCTTAAATAATCCATTATTTTAACATCACCTGCACTTCATTATATATAACCATGTCTGAAATTTCCAAATAGCTACGAATTTCTGTATGGTTCCATTATGAATCCAATTTTCTGCACCTTATATAGCTTAACAGCCATTTTAAATCACATAGGCCAGAAACTTTACAACTGTATTTTAGAGACTAAGATTCTGAGATTCTGACCGTGGCATGGAATCCTAGGCTCTGTCATAATGTAGACAATAAATAACACACATCTGGAAATATGGACAAGTGTCCTCAGTGTTCATTGGGATCAAGTCTTCTGTATCCATTTTCACATACAGATGCTCGTGTGTACACTGGCTCACACACATCTGCTATGGCCACTCATCGCTTTGCCACACCAACTTTTGAATATCACTAAGAAAGGATCCATGTCAGGACATTGTTGTCAGATTCATCAGGAGGTGCAGCATCAGGAAGTGCTGCTCAACTTAGATTTCCAGCTTTTTCTTTCTTACCCTGTAAACAACCTCTTACTTTTGAGAGAAAATAATCCTTCATTTATTTAAACAAGTGCTACTGGAACAACATTTTAATTGAAGATGCAAACTTCTAGCCTGGAATGCTGTTCATAAGCAATAACATTTGCCTTCATCTCACTTCTACAGCTAATACATATATAAGTTTAAAAAGTCTTAATATTACTAATAACTTCTCTGCAAGAAAGTAACCTGTAGAACCGTAATAGTGGCAGAATGCAGAGAGATGTTTCTCATATTTGAAATAGATGAGTAGCAATGGAAGAAGGAAATTAATAAAAAATGTGAAAATTAAATTAAAAAAATAGATTAACTGCATGAGTAAGCTTTGTACATTTAGAGAGTAAAGTTACACGAAAACTGGTTTATTTGTATTCCAAATCTGTACAAAATGTCCTGGAATTTCTTTTCCATAGAAAATTCGAATATCTCTGAAATGTCCTTTCACCCTGTATTGGAATAAAAAATTGGCATTCCAAAATAGCCTTTGTAATTTCCTCCTATATTTTTTTGCTTTAAAAATATTTAAATGATTACAGAGTTATTTTTCAGGAAAAAAAGTTCAGTTTGGAAACTTTTTGACATATCAGCTTTACCTTCCTATGTCTTGAACCCTTATTTCTGGGCTTACTATGATTCAGTCAAATGTCAGACTATTTTTTCAATAGGATTCATGTTAGTAAAGAAATGGAGAATTGTAAAACAAAAACACATAAATCTTACTGGTACCTTTTTATAATTTTTTTTTTTTGAGACACAATGAGAGAAAATGGAATAGAAATATGCTAATACTGTTAAACAATAAATATACTAGCTAAGGTTATCTGCTTTCATGTTATTTGTTCTATGCAATCAGTCAAGACAGAAGAATCTACCCAGACTAGAACTTTCAGTGTGGTCTGTGAAAATACTCTGACACTGCAGATATATGAATTACAACTACATTGTGGCCAGTTAGAAAGGGTTTTAGACAGGTTTACAACTACATTGTGGCAAGTTTAGATGACTGACTCTTCAGATGGCTAAAGCTGAGTGACATGATTCATCCCTACTAACTAAATTCAAACAAACAATGAAGAAAGCTTCTTCTGTAAATAGAATATAAGAATAATTTTTTTTAAAATGCACAAGAATTTGAATATCTCTTGGAGGAAAAACAAAGAAACAAAGAAACCCGTAAAAGCCAACATTTAACACCCCCCCCCCCTCATTCTTCCTATTTGTGATCCACCAACTTTTATTCCAACATCAGAGGGTGCTCATTCTATCTGACCTTATCTCAGGGCCAAATTCTTGACATTAACATGGAATTATACTAACATAGAATATTTCTGATTTTTATAGAATCCAAAATATCCAGTCAGAAACCTAGCCACAGATGCTCCACACCATCTGCAAACAAAACCTTCATGGCTGAAGGGTCCTGTGGCTCAAGTTATACTTCTTTTGATTCCAAAGTATTCATTTTTCAGTGATAGTAAGTTCTAGGTGGCTGCTAAGTGGTGAGGATTTTATTTGCCCAAGATCATATTTAGTCAATGAAGAAGGATTTCCTTGCAGACAAACTGAACCTACAACAGACAAATTGGCATGGGCTAATCAGCCTCTCCAGTGAAAAAGCTGTCAAAACACCAGTGCCAGTAAGATAGGCTTTCCAAAAGCACACCTCATAAATGTGTTGATAACAGCTTAGAAGCAATATACCCTCATGAAATCACCTTCTAAATGCTGAAACAGTATCAAAAGAACCTGCATATGGATGCAGCAGTTTGGATAACTGTTAATGGATTGGAAAATACAAATGACCAGGAAGGTAAAAGTAATTTGTAAAGCAAAATACTTGGAATAGCTCAGGACGCAATGTTTAAATCAAAATTGCAGTGAAAATCCACAATTTTATCTTGGAATACTTAATGTCAAGACACCTATGAGTTGTTTTATGGGTTTTTTTGTTGTTGTAGTTGTCATTCCTAAAACCCCAATGTTACCATAGCAGATCCAGTGCCTCACTTAAGAAAACAGTAGCATTTAAATATATATTTAATATATTATTTTATATATATTAATACTTTATATATAATAAACATATAATATACTAAGAAATTATATAACTTTTAAAAAGTTATCACCAAAGAAAGTGTAACCCACTTGGCATACATATTTTACGCACACATATTTGGCAGAGTGCCAGTGATTGTATAATCACCCCCAAAATCAGACGCCCAGTCTAGAAATCAATACCTTTCTTTTATCCGTTTTGTCCATGTCTGAAATTTTGTGTACATATATGCAATTATGGATGAGGTGAGAAAGTTTTATCCTAATATGTACTGACGCTTTACGGAGCCGTTGGCACAAAGAATTATTTCTTCCCAGCTTTTAGCAACAATATACCCCGCTTCGTTTTGGTTATAAGCACATAACACCTCCATATACAGCAACTGCCTGCAGGAGGACAAACATTGGCAAGTCCTTAACTGATCCATAGACTGTGTTGATATGATTTAGCGGTGTGTTACAGAAACCATCCAAGACCACACGACTGCAGCCAGCCCTCCTCAGGATGACAGCAAGGGTTCTGCAGACCACAGTTAGACTCGCTCCCAGCTAGACAATTAACATTAACATGGGTTTGCCTGTATTTAATTGTAATTACCAAAGAAGTCGTGCAGTGCTCTTTAAAGGTCAGGCCTGTTTTTCTTTCCAGTTTTTGTACTACTGCTGAATGGCTTTCATCTCTACTGGCAAGATATGGAAATGAAACAAATATATGTATGTAACTGTAAAATGAAGTTATTTCTTAGTGTCTTTAAGGTTTTCCAGTTTTCTTCCTTGAAGGGACCTGTGTATCTATGTAATAAGTATAAATGCAAAATAGTACAAAAGAAGGAAAATACCTGCCTAATTACTCAGATTTAATTCGAGCACCCACAGAAACCCAGTAAGATTTATTTGGGTAATGGAAAGGGCAGATATTCAGGTCTCCTCCATTTCTGTCTGCCACCTTCTCTTTCAGGAACATTTATTTTAATTTTTTAGTGGACAGTCAGGGATTCAAAAATGAAGTTAATCTGATGTGTCAAAGTAAAGCTTTCAGAGTATTTGATGGTGGAAGCCCCTCTGATTGCTGGAACTGGGTAGCTAAGGTATTTTTAGTATATAACGAAAGAAGAAAAAATTACTTCTAACACTTTAATATTTGGCTTTACTCTTATATTTTTAAATTTTAATGATCTGTATTGCTGGTCTTCAACACACATGTATGAGAGACACTTCATTTTTAGATTTAAAAATTAAATGGTAAAATATATATTTTTTTTAAGAAAACAGTTCAATATGCAAGGATTTACACTTGTTTGTTTTCAGTGTTACTGGTTCTTATTTAGAGTAAGATGACCATTTTCAATGTCATTAATCTAGACTTGAAATTCCAGTTTAAATACCATAGAGAATCTTAATATACTTTTTTTATTATTTCCAGGGATGGGTGAACAGCTGTTCTGTTTCTCTCTATCAAGATAGACTAGATAACTATGCCACTCAATGCTCCTATCCAGGATCTTAATAGTTTACAGTCCTCTATGTATCCACTGATTGAGTCCGCTTGCTCCTGTCAAGCTGCCTATAATTTCTTTTAGATTCTTTTATGTCCATTAATCTCTTTATTGACTTCACAGTGCCATTTTTTCTCCCATGTTCCTGGATTTGCCTGTTCTTCACATATGTATTTAATATTTCAGATGTCTGTTACATTTTTACTGTCCAAGAAGTCTTGTCCCCCATTCCTCCATTTTTCTATCTGTGGTTATATGTCCCTGGCAGCAGAAGTTACAACTGTACCAAAAAAATTGGTAGGGGTAAGACAAAGTCTCTAGCACTGGCCTGGACATGCAAGTGTCCATACTGCTTACATATTAGTGCATGGTTAGGCAAGGATTTAGCCTTTGGAAAACAACTGTCTTCCACATAATGCTCAGGCTCAGTATGGGCTATGGTATGAGTCGGACACCTATTAAGCTGTATGGGTCGGATATATTTTAAGGAAGACAGGAGAGAGTTAAACCACATGTGGTGTTCCACTATCTCTCAGGCCAAGGAGCAGGAGAGTGCATCGCAGAATCAGCATTACTTAGGTTGGAAAGGACTTTAGGAGGTCACCAACTCCAAGCCTTCAGTCAGTGCTTCATCACAGCCAAGCTATTAGGCAGCGATACATAAACACTACTGTTAGACACATCCCACTATATAGGTACTGCTGAGTTAAATGCACATCTATAGATTATAAAATTAGAACAAGAGTTTGCTAAAATCAACAAGAAGATTAAGTGGTTAGTTTTACCTTAGCTCCTGGTGGAAGGTGTTCAAAATGAGGAGTAGCTCACCATTGTGCAGATCAGCATGAAGAGGCACTTCTATACTTACAGTGGAAATTCGCAGAACTGATATAAATGAAAATGGAGTTTTCCTCTCACTCTTAGAGCTGGTGCTTTTACAGACTTAAATACAGATAGCAAAGGAAACAGAAAAAAACCCCAACTATCAAACTGTTAAATTAATAATAATAATAAAAAAGTTATAACCATATTTTTGAATTAGTAAGATACTTGCAAAGTGCTACAAACCACTCTATTTTAGAAAGTAGTGTCCAATTCTATATCTTAACTTGCAAGCTTTCCAACAAAAAGAAACCTTCTCTGTTATTTCTGAAAAATTTTTCTAATTATATTTATTTAAAATTTATTATAATTCATTAAATTTGAAGTCAGTACATCAGCATGCTGATAAGTCTTCTTAGATTATTTTTATCACAGTTTACTTATTGAAATGATGGAAGACAATATGTGCTATATGCAACATAAATAATAAAACACAGCTTCCTACTTTACCTTAGCTTACCTTTTGTGTCTGCATTTCCGTACGAAAATACTCTAAAAGACAAATAGTTGGTTAAATAACTACAGTTACCAACAAAAGATTGAAAATCATGAAGGACTCTAAGCAGCTGTGAGTTAAAAATGTCTACAGGAAAAGCAAAATCTGTATGTTATAATCATTATAATCATACGGCACATTTCCAGCTTCTGACCACACTGCCATAAACACATTTAACGTAAAAAAAAAAAACGAAAAGAATGTTCGTTGCTTCTCAGAGACTGATTTGGCAAGGGATTTTTGCTCTTGAGTATCTTTACACATGAAGGTAGCCCTGATGAGATCTGTGAGAATGTGTTTTGTGTAAACACTCGTGTTCAGAAGCACCAGGAGGACTGAATTGTAACAGTAACATAAACTATTAAGAAACCTTCTGAAGGGAGGGAATTTACCTTGGTGTGAAAGCTGTTGTAAGTGACAGGAGAATCAGATCCTTACTGTATATCTCTTATGGTAAGTAGCACTTCATTGCTTTAAGTGAAAACTGTAGCTACATAACAAAGAGTGCATAACTTCATCATTTCTCATTTTGTGAAAATGCTAACAGTACACAGACATCAAAAACTAATATAAACTATTAACACAATACTCAAACAAACTGAAGTGATAAGTGCAAATAAAAGTATCTGAGTCCTGGAGTGATGGCTGATTTATCTCACAGAACACTTAGAAATCAGTGTTTAATTCTTTTTTTCTCAGCTCTAGATCACAGGTCATGTACTTAACTACACAAATCTATTTAAGTAAACAATGTGCTTATGTCTCATTATTCACTCTGCATGGCTGCAGTCCAACTCAAGAGGGATGGGGGGGCGGGGAAGGACATGGTAAAGGAAGAGCAACACAATTATCTTTGTCAGAAGAAATAAAGGGAGCAGATCTTCAACTGGTATACCTTAATATATTCCATTGCTGTAATACTTTAATCCAGTAATACTTATTCATGTTGCTGAAGGCTTTGGAACAAAGTAGTTTGATGAAATTTGCAAGGTATAACTGGAGTAAATTGGGTGTCATAATATCTACATTTCCATAAGCACTGGGCCAAGTACTCAGGTGTCCAAACTGGTGCATTTCCAATATGTGAAGCAGATCAGGAAAGGGTATGTCACACCAACTAAGATTTCTTCGCACAAAGAAATTAATATTGTTTATCATAACCATGCAACCCATGAAAGAGCAGGATATGAATTCCATTGCCTTTTAGTTACAATTGATGCATAACCAAAAATGTGACATAGTGATTTAGGCATGCTTATTGTATATCTTCTTCACATATTTTCCATTTAACTAAGACTAGCATAAAATCCATACGTTAGCCCTCTGGGATTGATCTAAAGCATAATAACTACTAGATCACGGTCAGCCTTCTGTTTAGAGTAGATGTATGGTCAGATACTTCCATTAGCTCTAACTACTCTCCATTCCCCTCTGATGACTGGTAGCTTGGAGTACCCCCGAAGCTAAACTGAGTAAAATGCCCTTCCAGACTAGTGTTCATGCTCAAATTAATAGCCCTTAGATTTAGTGAAGGACTGCAGATTTTATAAGTTCTGGGTATTTTTCCAGTTACACTTTCTGGTAGCTGGGATAATTGGGACAGAAAATATTTTTTTCTTCACAGACAGATTGACAAGGGCAGAGTAGATTGCTACTCTTTTCCCATCTGTCCTATCTTTTTCCATCAGTTCTAAGATTCAGGTAGCAGGTGAGGATCTTAGCTTCAAGTTGTTTGGTTACCTTCCACACAGAAGATATCGTTGTCCAGTGTTAATTGATTAGGTTAATGCATTGATTTATAGGACTCTTCCATAGGATATGCTTCTCTGAAAAGAGAAAATTAAATATGAATTGATTTTTTTAATGTGATCAGATGGTTGGGTACCTTATTGCTTTTCCTAATAAGAAATGCATAGTTTATATATGATATGAATATAGGTATAGATATAAAATTAATTACATTAATATAGTTGTGCTTTTTTTTTTTTTTTTTTTTCTTGCATGTTCAGGACACATTTCACTAGTTGTCATTTCATCTTGCTCTTCAGGCTTGCAGTTAATGTATAAGAACAACCACCTGAATGTCAAGATATTTTCCTCCCAGATACATGCAATAAAATTGCAGAATATGGTATTTTACAATTCAGGTAATTTTCCTGTTATTAGCTGGCCAAAAATGTACAACTAGCCTTAGTCAGGAATTCATTCTACCTTCATCTCACCTGCATGTACTGTATTACTATACAACGAATGCTGATAAACATAGACAAATGCACTTATAAAGTTCTCAAGTTCTCAAAAGTGTCTGTCTCACATGTGCAAGATTAACAGCCCCAAACTGACGTTCTCTGATATTCCAGAGTATTGACCAGGTTCATGGATATAACTTTAGTTAGTGTATAACATAAACTCATAGCTTCTTAAAGGTCCTAGCTTTCAAGGACTCCAGTAGCCTAGAATGTTGTAGAGAGGGTCTTCTGCCTGGCTCTGAGATTAGGCTGAGCATGTACAGTGGGAAGATGAGAGTAGGCATATATTCCTTCAAGTTCTAGGCTATAAATTTTCTTCCATTGCATCAGACATGCTTTTCTTTTACACCATGCAAAATAGTGGAAAGAAAACAGCCCTGAACTTGTATAGTTTTCTCTATGATTGAGGCTGAAACATGACAAGTTATGAGCAATCTGACATTTCCACTTGAATAACAAATATGCTTTTCAACAATTGCTGAGTATCAGATGGTGGACTGAAAAATTAATTATCGTTTCATTATTTATCAAGGACATGAATACAGCTTCTTTTCTAGCAAAGGAACTCAAAATAATGATTTTTACAAAACATTGCCTTTCTGTCTCATGTGATGAGACAACAGTCTGTCCCCATGAGCTATCTGGTAACTAAATAATGATGTAATTGAAAGCTCACAAAAAGGAAAAAAAATATATTAAAAGTAATGAAATAATGTATATTTATACAAATTCTTCCATCTGGAGTGTGTTACGCATTACATTACATCAGTGAGCTGATGCAGAAGTTGAAAAAAAAATATTTTTGCCACTCAAGGAACTAAATGGATGCCTTGGACACCAAAGTAAATGTCTGGTTGTGTTAAAAGTAGTTAGGTAAACATTAACAACCAGATAAAAATGGTGATACTGTAACTTCTCATTCAAATGGCACCAATGTAGTAACTGTATAGAACTACATTAACAGCAAGCAAGAGTGCATTACTTTTAACAGAACATCTGTGAACTTTTGTAAGAATACTTTCATTATGGTTTCAGAAAAATCTGTCTTAAGTGTTAATAAGGTAACAAGTTTAATTGATAAAATCAACCTAGAGGGGAGAACTTAAAAAAAAAAAGGAATGGCATAAAAAATAACTTGCATTTATCCTTAACTCTTACAATGAAAAGTGTATATATATTAATTTTTAGGTGAAACTTTTCAAAGAAAGCATCACTGAAGTTTACTTTTCAGTTAATCAGAAGGATCAATGAAATTAGTCCTATGATTATCTGAACTAAAACTTCTTGTAAATTTGCAATTGTTGAATACAATTTAAGGGATCAAAGACAGCCTCTCTCTTTTTCCTATTCTGAGGAATTCTGAGCTGCAAATCAAACCTAAACTACATTAAAAATGATAGTTTTGCTTCTTTGAAATGCATATTGCAATTTAGGACTGTCCAAAGCTCACACTTAGTAAAAATAAAGGAACAACAAGATGAAAGGGACTTTACACCCTGTGACTTTCATGATCCTGAAACCACTATGAGACACATGAACATATGTATTAGATGAAGGAAGTGTGAGGTTATTTTACTCTTCACTAGTCCCGAAAGACCTTAATACTGGGTGAATTTTAGCAAAAAGTTTTGTGGACTGGTCCTTCTTTTACTCATTCTAAAATCCAGAAACTCCTGCTGTTATGCTGTGTTGAACTTTGTCAAAAAAAAAAACAAAACTGGCTTGAGTTTAAGGTTGCTTTGCATCATTCTGGAGAAGGTGGGAACCTCTGTTGCACAGACACTCTCGTTATCCAGTGCTGATCCTAAAATAAACCTAAAACAAGTATGAGAAGCTATGTCTGTGATATTGCACCTCTAAACATTTCCGGATTCACAGGGCTGGGTGTGTGCTTGGTTGTGCTCCCATTTAGGCTAACTCCCGAGGGCATACAAGTCCTTCCCTGTTGCTTCTCCTCAACAAATATACCTCAGCTTTCATTACAAGGAAACCTTGTATATGGGTAAATTTAGACCCATGATGTGTTCCATCAGGGTACCAGTGCAGGCAATACAGATGCTGAGACTTTGGGACATGCCACAGCACATCACTGATTTGAGTAAAGACAAGATAACTAATCTGAATTTCAAATAAATTTAGGTGAGATGAATCCCCCAGCTTTTTACAATGAACACGAACTGTCTTTTCAGTGCTTCCTTTAGCAAGAATGGGGAGAAGGAGACAGAATGCCATTTAATGCCCTCCTACCCCCACAATGTTTCATATAGTGACCTGAAAATATATGTTGTCAACATAAACATGCCTTTGGGAAGTAGTGTTGTTGGTTCCTATGCTGGAGGAATCAGTGTCCTCCCTAGCACTGAGGAGACCTTACTCCTAGTCCTGTGCTGTATCATTCTGCTCCATGTGACCCAGAACTAGTCCACACCATGGATTCTCATGTTATCATACAAAGTAGTGGCAGATACTACACAGATATAAAAACTTTTTTTCATCCCTTTATACCATGTTAATTTATGTCATTTTTTCAGAATAAACTCGGTAGTGTTGTTACTGTTTTAGAAAATAGCAAAATTCAACAAGTTCTATAGCCAGAACAATTTGTTAGCACTATATTTGAGAATATCAGTAGATGGATTTCATATACATTACTTAGAGAAGCATAGTCCCAGGATTAATTCTATATCCAACCACAAAAAATAACAAATACAAAAGTGAAATACATCTCAGAGGAGCACTGAACATGTGCAGATTTTCTCTGGATCTATAGCAGCCTTTTATCTTCAGTGGCTCACAGTACACATGCTGATCCTTGGTTTTTCTATTCTTATATCACCAGACAGCATTTTATAATTTATTAGCAGTGTTTTATAATATACATACTTATTTATTTTCTGTACTGTCCGTACATTCAAAGTTAGCAAGTATACATGAAAAAAAACATGGGTTTATGAGAAACTTTAAGTATCATAGCAATTACTTTTTTTTTCTGTTAAAGTTTGGACCCATGCGTTAGCCTGGTTCATTTTCTATAAGGGAGGTAAAATGTAGCACGTGATAGTCAAAGGCCATTCAAATAAAACTTACTAGTACTCAAAGAGGAAAGTAGTCCCGCAGTGAAACATAAGTTTACCTGCAGCACAACATAATCTGGCTTGGAGCCAAGAAGCTTCAGCAAAATGTAGATCTAATATACAGAACGCTAATATAGTTTCAGCAGCTGTTTTAAATATACATAAATAAATAAATGAACATTTTCCCCCTAGATAAGAAAAGTATTCATAAGAAATTTTCACTGGATTAATTTCCCATTAATTTGTCTGTGCTAGTATTCTTAACATAGGTTGAACACTATATCTGACTGCTCTGAGATAGTTCAAAATGAGTGATCTCAAAACAGAGGTGGAATAACGGTAAAAATAATCCTCATTGTCATTGTTAATTAAAACTTAAAAAGTGGAAAAATATTAAAAATGTCTATGGCTACTGAATTAAAATTATTTGTTGACTCTTATGCAATCACAACTCCCTTTCAGATATAGTTATAGCTATTAATTTAAATCCAGTTGCTCTCTATTTAAATCAAATTCATATGGCAACCTGGCATGGGAAGCAATGATATGATAAAATTGCTTGGAGTAACATGGCTTAGTGAGTTCTTCCTCTTCTATGCATATATGTGTTCTGAACATAGCATTGGACATGGCTAATTTATTTGTTGGTCCATTCAAAGAAAATAATGATACTCAGAACTTGGCAGAATAAAACTTTTCTTCCAACCACAGTGCAAAAATGTATAATTATTCTTAATTAAAATGAAATTAAAACAACTTTAATATGAACATTCTAGATACTTAAGTTATTACAAGAGGAGCAGAAGTTGTTTTGATAAAGTGTGTGAAGGAAATATGACAAAACTGTTGGGAAGCAAGTTTCTTTAGTTCTTTTTTTTCCCCACAGAATAGTTCAATATCTAAAGTTATCATGCAGTTATGGAACATGTGGGGCATTGATAGTGGCTTTGATTCAAAACTTATAATTCTATTAGAGTAACTCATATGAGCACATATCTAAATTTTTACTGAACTTATGATGAAGGTTTATTTGGTACTTATTTCCAAGTAGCTATATAATATCAACATTTGCTGTAAAACTTCACACAATAGAAGACTAGTAGCATTAAAGACAGACAAAAGAAGGGAAAATCAATCACAAAGCTCAATAAGATAAAAAGAATGACAAGTATTATAATCAAGAACAGAATGATAAATCAAGCAGAATTTAGAACATGAAAAATGCTAAAGCTTTTATGACCTTGATATTTTTCTTCAGATAGTTTCACAAAGAGATATTTACTGTAAAAAGTAAATTACTGTAGAAGGGTACAACGTAGGCATTTCTTACAAATGTGTAGCTAAGTAGTTTCTAGTAGCTGCTGGTGAGCAGAAATAAAATCTCACATTTTAACACTTAATGAGGAATAAAGTTCTTGGATTTATCCATAATGTGGAGTGTTGTATTTTGAACGCACTGCAGTCTTACAAGTCAAAGAACATGCTCAGATGAAATAACAATTTTACCATCATGTGAATCAATTAATTTACTGTATTGTACAATGATATTTGGCACAGACACATATCTGCACGCACATGCACAAATACAAAAGAAAAAGATTGATATCAATATATATCATGTGCAACTAATTACTTAGAGCTCAACCTTTGTAATTTTAGATTGTTTTACTGAAATGCTGAAGTTCAGTTATTATTCCCTTACATTTCTTTTATTTTCAGCGGAGAGAGATTGATTATGTTCACAAGCACTGGCATGCAATACCCTGCACTGTTAAACAGTTGGCATGGTTCCTGACCTGGTCTGACTTAGCAAAGCAGCATGCTCAGAAACAATATCCGGGCATGGTTCAAGATCGGATGATTCCAAATGAATAGTTTGAATGCCACTACCTGTGTCTGGGGGTAAGAGAGTTTACGTGCTTAAGCACAGTTTGTGCCACCACAGCTGGCCTTTGGGGCCACAGAGTAGTCACTGTCTTTTTTTATTTACCAGAGAGACTCAGGGACAGTGGAAAACGTTGACTCAATTTTATGACTTTCAATATCACACTTAGTTACTTCATGTTAATGCATTTCACTTATAACATTATCAAACTAATACATACATAATTTAAATATAAATCCTATAATACAATCTCTCCTCAAACCTGTTGTGGTTTAAGGCAAAAAAGAGCTTTATAGTTTGATTTGCTGATTCTATAAGAGTGTTAGTAGTTTAATAATATTCCACTATTTCTTGTCTTGCTTATTTCACTTATGATACCTTTGGAATGACATCACATATAGACATACTATGTAGCATTCCCAGTTTCTGCTGTGGCTTGTAATTGCTACCACTGTACAATGGATGGATATATATTATTTGAGAGATGCAATGCCTGAAATATTTATCCTACTGTATTCTTAACACTAGAATTCTAATTTACATAGGGATATGAAGTATTTACAGTGATTTCTCCTCAAAATCAGAACTTAAGAGATTTGATGATGTGGTACATTGAGGAACACAGGTGAAAGAAATGATCTAGTACTACTTTCAAGGTTTGAAAACTAAAGCACAAAAAGGACAAGGAAAGTAGACAGGTAACATGAAAATGCTGAGGACCTTCAAGGGAAACATATATAGTCCAGAAGTCTATTTGTCTTTTTTGAATGATATTGACAGTAGGTCAACTTGGGCGAACTCATACATTTTTACAAGGTTGACATTCAATTGAGTTTAGCTTATGCAAAAAGTATTTTGGTGCTATATTTGCTGATACTATCATATTCCTTTCCTTCTTTCACTATTGCTTAGCTTTAAGAATGGCTAAGAGTCTGTCCAAGGGCATATTTTTATTCATAGTCATTGTCAGAGAACCTACGAAGCACAAAGGCACTGAAAAAGCTCTCAGAATTGATGAAGTAAAGAAGCTATTTAAAGCTGATAAAAGCAGAGAACCAACGTATGCCAGAGATATAAATCACCAGTTTGTAACCATAAAAGGCTTCGTGCTTTGGTCTAATGAGAAAAAGTGTTAGTTCTGTGGAAGTACCAAAATGAGTTACATAAAATGTGTTTGGGAGAAAGATAAAGCCCCGTGGGTTGTACTGCAGCAAGAATCCATGACATCCCAATCTGCAGCTACAGGAGCCTATAAAACAGAACATAATATACATAACATGATTTTCTTTACGGAGGACAGCAAACATGGTAAAATGCAGCAAATGTTGTAGTGCACGGTTTAGTGACTAGGTGGTGACTGACTTCCAACATCTGAAGACAATTACACAGACTCCACCAAAACTACCTTTGTAACTCTTCAGTGCTGTGTCCAAATATTTCTCCATAGGCTGTTTCCATTACTTTTTCACATTGAGCACACTGCACTTTCAATATATTTTCTGCCTTAATCTATTGTGTAATTTGAATGTGGCTGAAATTTAGAAACAGATTATTTAAAATATATATAGTGAGAGCTGATAAGTTGCAGTCCATCTTAAATCTTCCTTTTCAGATACTTACAAAACAAGCTGAAGCAGAAACACGCAACTAATGCCATGAATTAGAGGTATTTTATAATTATTGAAGTAGTTCAGTTTACATAGCCTGAAAATTTTTTATCAAAAATTGTATGCAAAGTTAGATTCTACATTCATTTAAAAAAAAAAAATATTACTTGTATAAGCGTGACATTTTGAAATTACCATTTTACTTGATACATAGACTCAAAGCCTCCCAATGAACACAAAAGATTATTTAATTATTCTCAGTGCAATATCCAAACCCAAGGAAAGATAACAAAGACAATAAAGTACATTTTTCATGAAATTTCATCTACAGTTTCTCCTCTGCTGTTAAAATGCTACATATTGTGTTTTTCAGCCCACTCCTTGTTTCTAATGCACCTGGGCAACTTTTAACTTATTTTTAATCAGGACACTAATTTGAAGGCATGAAATATCCCCACCTTATCTTTATTATTAATAAAAATGGGGAGATTTAACTGCCTTGACCAGACAGAAAGCTTTTTTTTGTCTTTGAAAATATAAAGCATTTGTTGAGCCATTTATTTTAGTACTTTTTCCCCTATGGTCAGGCAGCTTTTAACTTCATTTCTTTTACTAAAAAAAAATTTTAAAAAAATTTTTAAAAATGAAGGCATGAAACTGCTCATGGTTTGCCTTAATAGAAAGTGAAAGTTTAAGTGCTTCATCTGTGGCTCAAAAAAGTAAAATTAGTTAAATAAGTTGTTATGAATGCATTATATAGTGAAGGTACTTTTTTCTTCTTTCTCAGCTTACAAGCTCATAGGTTTTAATTTTTTTATTATTATTTATTTATTTTTTTACTGATAAATGAGCTTGCTATTCCTGTACATGTACCAACATAAGTATTTGTTTTGGGGTTGGGTTTTTTTGCTCTGTTTTGGGAATTTTTCAGTTTGGTTTTGTTGGTTTTTTTAATGTTGTTTATGTTTTTTGTAAATAATGTTTTTTTGTAAATAATGTTTTTTAATGTTTATATTTTCTAGCCAAAGTGATTTGAAGAAGCTGAAGGTGCACCATACCCAAATGACGTAAATTTTGAATTGGGGGGGGGGGAGGGTTTGTTGGTTTTGTTTATTTTTTCACTAAGAAAAAAACTTTAATACAGCATTCAGAAAATTTTAAAATTTGCTTTCTAATTCTGTGCAGAAGGTGATTTTTTTATCAGCACTATGATGCTTTGCAGTGCATTATAGGGAATGAAATTAAGATTCAGGGTCTATCTCAGCAAGGACAGAATGAAAAAGGAACTGTCTTAATTGTATTTGTTGACTGGTTTCACTAAAACATTCATTAATATTTATTAAAAAAACCCAAAATTTGTAGATCTAACTGTACGAGATCAATTTTATGTTATTGCATGCAAGAAATTACTCCAGAATTGAAATGCATATATTCAACACTGTGCTTAATTCAGAAGTCCTAGTAAATGAAAGTAATAGAAATTATATGTTAGTCTTCCTCTATTTAAATATAGAGTAATGTCAATAATAATTCTTAATGCCATCATTTATGCATAATCATTCCTTTACCTTTAATTTTTAACCTTGGGTGTTTTTTAGTCATAGTCAAATGGAAAGAAAACTACTAATTCAGAAAGGTTGAAATTCATCCTACGGTGGAGGCTAGTGCCTTATTTATATACCACTTAAACATTATTTTGAAGGTTTAAGTAGGATTCAAGAGATGAAGTGGCCTGTGCCATATCTCTGCATAGAAATGAATTTCCCTTTAGCAAAAGCTCAGCAGTTGCAAATGATCTTGAGTACTCTGTGAGCTGATAAAAAAATCCACTCAGAGCTCCTATACAGACCCATGTTAACTGTTTTGGTTTTGAGGTAAAAACCACATTTCTTTCATTATTGATAGATTTCAGCAGAAGTAGTTACGCTTACCACTCCGCAATATTTTTTTTTATTTTATTTTTTGTAAAAGTAAGGCCACAGAATGAATCAGTCCCATCTGCATGCACAAAAGACATGACACACGGAACAAAAAACGTCTGAAACAAAACTATGCTTCCTTTCACAAGCAATAGGGGAAATTAATGTCATCACTAAGCTGAAGACATAAAGAGATTCAAAATTAAAAATCCTTTGAAAGCTTCCAACAAGATTCCTATAATCAGCTGGAAGATAAGTAATGATCAAAGCCCTTTAAAATAATATTGCTCACCCCATTAGAACTGCTTAAATGTACCCTACCATTCATCAGAAATTATACAAGATTACTGCAGAAACTATGCTATTGTTTCAGTAAGAAGCCCAGATGTTTTAAGGGTAGACTTCACAACTCACATAAGGTTAAAAGCCAAGACTAAAAAAGAAACCAAACAAAACAAAAACATAACACCCCCCCCAAACCAGCTGCAGTTATAATCCTTAATTATTGCTAATGTAACACTTCATAGGTGTTCAATTGCTCTGACAAATTGCCTTGTATTGAAGTTGAGTCATGGAAGAAGAAAGAAAGTGAATGCCTTTCCCAGTGGAATGATATAAGGATTTGGGGGTTTGGGGGTTTTTTTTGTTGTTGGTTTTTTTTTTTCCTTAACCAAAGATGGTATAAATCTGTTTGGTTTTTTTTTCTTTACTCCCAAATAATCTCTCTTCTTTTGTTAAATGTCATCTTGGCTACACTGTAGTTGGTGAAAAGAGAAAAGCACAGTTCTGCATACTTCATTACCAACGTTGCCCTATGAAATAGCCCCAGGGACATTACACACAGCAGTGTCAAGTTAGGATCTGAAAACATTTCTAAGTAGAAGTCCAGAATAATGTATGTTTGACAGTTCTACTAAACATTTGAGATTTATTATCTGATGCACTGTGTGCTTTTAATAGCAATATTGTTATTGCTTTTGTTGATAACAATTTGAAGTGGTCACCTTGTCTCCTCTTTTAAACATTCAGAGGTAGCTCATATGGCATTGTTTATTAGCATTACTTGTAGATGGAGGAAGTTTGCAATGTTTCAGAAATTGCTTGGTGCAAGCTGTTTCAAAGGGAATGTCAACGTTTAGTATATGCAGTGTGCAAATTCAATCTGATTGTCACATTTATTTACTTAGATTTAAAGACACACAAGTATAGGAACGCCTATTTTATGCTTCAGGTATGCTTGTCAATATAACTGCAGTGCAAAAGTCTGTATGAATTGAAAGCAGCAGCACACTCCTCTCAAATACTCATACCCAAATAAGACAAACACTATCTAAAGCAAATCAACACATCTCCATTTTACCTATATCCCAAATATGTTGTATAACCCAGCCCCATCAATTTTTGTTATTCTGAAATATTCTTTAATAGTTTTGAAACAGCAATCCCTAGCACCATGTTCATGATTAAATTATCTTGAAACGTAGGGAAATTCAATCACCTCCACAAAATCACTCTGTGGCACAGAACGCTAAGAAATCTTTCAAACAAGATTAAACTATGCCAGCAAACATCCAATCAAAAATAATAGGCAACTACTGCAAGTCATGAATAGAATAGAATAGAATAGAATAGAATAGAATAGAATAGAATAGAACAGAATAAGACTATTTCAGTTGGAAGGGACCTACAATGATCATCTAGTCCAACTGCCTGACCACTTCAGGGCTGACGAATAGTTAAACCGTGTTATTAAGGGCATTGTCCAAATGCCTCTGAAACACTGACAGGCTTGGGGCACTGACCACCTCTCTAGGAAGCCTGTTCCAGTGTTTGACCACCCTCTTGGTAAAGGAATGCTTCCTAATGTCCAGTCTAAACCTCCCCTCACGCAGCTTTGAACCATTCCCATGCATCCTATCACTGGATATCAGGGAGAAGAGAGCAGTGCCTCCCTCTCCACTTCACCTCCTCAGGAAGCTGTAGAGAGCAACTCAGCCTCCTTTTCTCCAGACTAGACAAGCCCAAAGTCCTTAGCCACTCCTCACAGGACATTCCTTCCAGCCCTTTCACCAGCTTTCTTGCCCTCCTCTGGATGCATTCAAGGACCTTCACATCCTTCTTCAATTGCAGGGCCCAGAACTGCACACAGTACTACAGGTGAGGATGCACCAATGCTGAACACAGCAGGATAATCACCTCTTTTGACCAGCTGGTTATGCTGTGTTTGATGTACCCCAGGGTGCCAGCCACTCCTCTCCCAATCCATACTTGTGCCCTGCATTACTCTGACCTAAGTGCAGAATCCAGCATTTGGACTTGTTAAATTTCATCCCATTAATCAATGCCCAATGCTTCAGTCTACTTAGATCCCTCTGCAAGGCCTCCTGTCCCTCAAGAGAGTCAACAGCACCTCTCAGTTTGGTATCATCAGCAAACTTGCTAATGGTGCATTCAACTCCTGCATCCAGATCATTGATAAATACATTGAACAGAACTGGCCCTAGAATTGAACCCTGAGGAACACCGCTGGTAACTGGTCACCAGCCAGATGTAGCCCCATTCACTACAACCCAACATGAATGTGTTGCATCTTAATAATGAGATTGTTTTTTCTTAATCAAGAACATTACCATAGATTTTTTTAACATTGACTTCAAGTTTGTAAAATACTAGTCATTGAAAACATACTGCACTATCTAATCTGAAATAGAAAAAGGTCAGGTACCAATAACAAGGGTTGGATTTCATGTGAGAGTGTGCTTGCTGGGGTCGCCTTGGGAAATAATTCTGGGTGAATAAAAGCAGTCCTACTTCCATTTTGTAATTATCTGGAACAAATACGGGGATAATAACAAAAAACCTGACCGCGATTCATTTCAAAGAGAAGATAATCAACCAAGTCTAGACAAGGGCATTGTCTGCCAAAGCAGGACAAAACACCAGTTGAGAAAGGAAGTCAGATTTTCTCATTGCAGCTTCTTGCACAATCTTTACTAGAAATGGGTGACTAGATATGAGCCACTCTACCATGTTAGGAGATAACTTCCCAAGCAGAAAATATACAAGTTTCCTTTAAAGCAACCAATTAATTTCTAAATTAAAAATGAAAACCTTTGTCAGGAAAGGAGTCAGTATTTTCTTAGCAGTTCCAAAAACCAGGAAGAACAAGGAGTGAGACCTGAAAATATGGAACAGAATTTTCTCAAAATAATCAGTTTTCAGTGCTAATTGCAAAATAACTAAATATTTCTTCTCCTGATTCAGGAGGCACAGATTTTTAATTTCTAAATTCTAAATTTGTAAAGGGGAAAAAAACCCAAACCACAACTGCTTGAACAACTTTACTAAATATGACACAAGAGCAGATGTGAGATGTAGGGGACACCAGCATGGCAATTGCTTAGAGCTTTACACTGCAGAAAGTCTCAGTAGACCAAGTAATGTAGTTGGGCAAGTGATTTGCAAGGGTGAGGGGGAAGGAGCCTGTGACTTAACCTCTTCCTTGAGCATCTGTTTAAGAATAATAATAGTAACTCTTCACATCTCTCCTCTTAAACTGCAAAGGACACATGCTATAAATTTGCTGAAATGTGAGCATACTCTGAGCCTGATTTAGCCAGAGTAAATCTATGGTGACCTTCTGGCTTTAATGGATATACACCATGTGTGAATTTGGCTACTGAATGGGATTTCACACTTTCTGTTTGGGGCTATTTTAGGCATCTAGCATTGGCAGAAGTCAGAAGATCTGTAGTTGGGAGCCTATAGTCAATAGATTAAAAAAAAAAGAAATGTCTCCAGAGAATGATCAAGAATATTGAAGTCAAGAAGCCCAAAATTCGGCACTGTGAATAATTTTCCTTTTCCCATGTTTTGAAAGATATAATTTTTCCATTTTTCCTAATACATCATTTTAATATGCAAATTCACATAACTGAAATCCTGTTGGTGCTGTCCAAGAAAGTTGCATTTTAAAGAGAGAGATGTATAAAGCACTCATATCTACCCAAAACTATACCTCTGCTGAAAGTTTTAAATCAAAATGATCTCTTGTGTCCAGTCTATATTTAAATGTTTATATGTTACCAACACTTGCCATGGGCAACAATTCAATTATTCGACAAAAGAATGATTTCACTAGCAAACAAAATTCCGTAAAGTTACTGATGACATGAATGGTTGTGAAAAGAGAAACAGATAATACATTTTAAACCAGAGCTGAAGATAATTGAATTTCAATCCAGAAATTTGGGATTTTTTAGGCTGATGGCACTAAAGTTTTGCTCATAATCTGGCAATCATACACGTTTGTGAGGTTTAGTTTCTTAACACATTTCCTTAATCATTCTAAATTAAGCAATGGAAAAATCTTTTAGGTGTCATATTTCTTACTGGACAGTAATTGAAATAGACTCATGACTAGAGCTTTATTACCTGAAAGGATTAGCTGAAAAAGTTTGAATTTGCATGAATCACAGGTTGTAGATTCTAGTATTTTAAGTTATACTTCAAAGTGTAATTAATTTCACTTGGATTCACTTGTCTTTGTAGAGATTTTTATAGAAGTAACTAATTGTAGGGTATTAATAGTATACTGTTAGTGCTGTATTTACTCCAATTCAACAGAAGTTTTGATCTTTAAAGACATAGTATTACAAAGTGTCAGATATGTATATTTCCCTATGAGTTACAGTAATAGCTGAGGTAGAAAATTAAAACAACCTTCAAGCTCTCTAGTAAGCGGTAATTGTGTTAAACTTTAAATGAAGTGTGCTTAGGTATTCTGCTTCTTGTGTGAGGACTGAAATCAGTAATAAGCCTCAAAGTTTTATTTCCTGCTAAAATTATTTAATTAAGCCATGTATCCAACTGCACAACAGTTAAAATGACTCAGCATGGAGACACATTTAAATGAAGGACATGCACTATGAATATGACAAAAGATCATGGAGTGAAAATTGTGTGGGTTTTTTTTCTGTTTGGGTGTGTTCTGTTTGTTTATTATTTTTTTGTTAAAAGCACAACCAAAACAGTCCCTCAAGCAAAATCAAATCTAGAATTAGGTCTGAAGGAAAAGTTCTTGCATATGTTCTGGACATGAAATTTGGGAGTTAGCTGTGTGATTGTAATGTTCTTCAGAGGTGACACTGTCCATAGGATCTAATGGCCAATTTTCCCCCACTGAAATAAATGAGAGGCTTGTAATGGACTTCAGTGAAATCTGAAGCTTGTTATGAATAAATACGCACTTCACTGAATTCACATTTTATGGGAAAGTATGACTAAGATATTTTAGTAAGATATTACATATGCTTTCTAAAACTCTTTACACATCATCAAACATATTTTCCCCTTGCCCTGCCCTGATCTTGATCTCACACAGGGTAAATGTACTCAAATCATACTGTTGCATTGCATAACAATTTTAAATGTTTTTAAAAATATGTTGTGAAGTGATTACAAAGATTCTCAGAAGAGTTCATTACCACTCTCTGTCTTGTTAGGCCAGCTTCCATAACCACCTAGATTAAGCAGATTGTGGCTCAGATCTCATACGTCTCTCTGGTTTTCGGTGGGTTTTTTTTACAAGCACAAGTAACATCTGTCCTTTTCAGTCTCTTCACAGCATCCAACCACTCTGACAGATGTTTCTGAAACCATACTGTCTGCTAACATTTAAAGGAATACAGTATTTGCATAAACACTGGGAATTCCAATCTTAGTACTTTCCATACTGTTTTAATTTTTTAAAATCAACATTTTTTGTTCTATACCCATCATTTTGTTTTACTCCTCATAAAGCAGACATTGTGTGCACACATCTGTTAAATCTGGGCTGCATTTATTACAGTTCTGCTCTTCCAGAAACAGGAAGGATTAATTACCACAGACCGGCTCTAGAAGCACCCCCGTGTTTCTTAACACACAAAATTAATTCAGAGTTGACAAAACTCTTTCAGACACAACCTGCTTCCTGCTGATGGCGCTTTATTAGCATATTCTTCCCAGAAAAAAAATGCCTCATAGACCCTTTTTACCTCTCCTCAGAGTTCAATTTGTAAAGCACTGAGTGACAGGCAGCAAAATGGCTTGAATATATCTACGGCAAGTTGCCAAATCCTCCCGATAGAAGCACTTTGGAGCCTTTGTTCTGAGTACATTAAAGTCACAGAAGGTCCATGTACTGTAGACAGTACAGGGCAGGCAGGATGTTCACAGTAAGACAAAACAGCAGGTGATAAATGACATTAAATAACAGTGAGAATTTACCACAGACTAAATTAACTACTGGAGTGAAATGTTCTCAGCTCTAAGGCTATATTAACAGTGAATTTATAATCAGGTGATTATAATTCTTTTTAGTGTTCAAGGAAGTCTATATGTAAAAATGATCAAGACAGCTCTATTTAACTCCAGAGACAAGCTGCTGGAACGGGTTCTAAAACCGATAGAGAATAACTCTTCTTTCCACCCTTATTGAGTAATTTATACAATAAGTACTTAAAAGTGAATTTGATTGTTGGATACCTGACCTGCTCCATTTCATGAAAAATTAGAGCTCCACTGGGCTGCTCCTAGCTGATCAAACTCTTGAAAAGAGGCTTCTGTCTTTTCAGTTTAAGAAACTGGCAAGTGAAAATTTGCTAGCTGTGATGTGAGGGGAAAAAAGTGAATCCTTGTCATCTATATAAATTCTTACTGAGTTTTATGTTTTGTAAGAAGATTAATACTATAATTTAATTGAGAAACCATATCACCAATTAACATTACTGCACAATCTCTTGACACTGTCTGGAGACATGATTTTTATATTAGAAAATAAATGTTTATAATAACTTCAGAATACCAAGAAAAAAAAGAACAAGAATCTATTTTCTTTGGTTTTCTATATTTAATGAATATGTTACCGTTCATTTGTCTACGCTCTTTTCTCTACATGGAAGGACAATTTTTCAAGATTCACTATAGACTTCTTTTTTCCCTATTTTGTTTGCCTAGAGTTAACACGGCTTCTCTAGAATATCTGGCAGAATCTGCACATTTTTTTCTAGGAAAAGAGCACAAACAACTAAAGATAGTAAAACAACCCAGACAACCACTGAAGATCAAAATCAATAAAGAAAAACAAGACAAATGCAAGAGGCAAAGAAACACTAGGTAAAAAGCACTTTGAAGAAGGGCCTAAATACTGTGTTCTAAAGACTTGCTGTTATTTCTGCTTAAAATTCAGCTTTTTTATACAGGATCCCTGTGCTGATTGCTGTGGGTGTTTATTAGAATGCACAGGAGAAAGGAACAAATTCATAACAATTCATATATTTTATATTAAGCTAGACTAGCTTAATAAGCTTAATCGGACCTAGTGGCCTTGCATGCAAGAGTTTAAACCTGGCTGGTGTCACCATGTTCTGTCAGCTGAACACAAGCCTCGGTGTATCCGTTCCCCTGAGGAGTTAATCTGTTCCTGTGAGAAGGAAAGATTGTAGTGGCAAGTGGAAACCCATTCTGCAGAGACTCGAAGCATTCATTTATTCAAAGGTTATAGCGTACGCCAGTCACTCTTGATCCTGAGCTTGGTTACTGCAGACATCAGTCTTAAAAGGTAATAGATATCAACCGCACTTTGTGAGTGTATAACTGACAGTGTCTTTAACATGGTTACTCAACATACGGTATTCTAACAATATGATACGAACAGTTTACTCTCCTCACAATGTTCACTAGGCTTGATAGAACGGAATTAAGAGGCATAAAATAGAAACATATTGTACTGTGTTCTTACACTTATTAATTCTACACACTATTTCTCAAAAGCTTTGTAAGTACATTTAAAACCTACAATACACTGCTTGTGAACTGTGCTGAGGAAAAAAAAAATCTTTCCTAAACCCAAGAGTTTTGAACTACAGTAACACTATAAAACCGGTTTTGATAACTTTACCATCCAATGGTCACAATGGACTTGTCATCTTTCAGAAGAAATACCAAAAAACCTGTGTTCCTATGATTTCTCCAGTAGACAGATAAAGAAATAAACCATTCAATTTTCTTCAGACCTTTTACTGTCACTACATTATCTCTATTTGTATTCTGGATAAAGAAGGTCTTAAAACTGTGTTGTCTCTCTATGCCTCACCAATCAGACATAAGGATACTTTTGAATTATGCTTTTTGCTCTTTTCAATACATACATTTCAAGGGAAAAATACTAATAAGCATTTCATTCCAGGAAAAAAAATAGGAAACAAGCTATAGCAAAGGTGACACATTGTAAGCATTAGAGAATTCTTCAACACAGAAAAAATCCCTCCTGTGTACTCACACAAGTTCCCGAGGAGAGTACTGGATCCAACTGCCAAACACATCGTAGTGGGTTAGATCATGCTTTTCAGTTTGGTGCTTCACTATAACACAAGATCTTGCCAAGCGTTCTGTTCTTTCAAAATATATTCTGTATGCCAGATAGTATTACATGTCTTTTTTTTTTAATTAGAATACTTAAAACATAGCAGCTTAAGATTCATATTCAACCAGTCATTTAAGCTCGTAAAGTTATATTAAGAGCAATCATTTGAAACCAATGGGAAATTAGAAGCCAAAATGCAGAAAGTATAACTTGACTGAATGTTGTGGCTTCTTTATTTAACCAATTAAAAGGCCACCCTGGAGTTCGCACAACAGAGTCTTTTGGAATTGTCACATTCCCATGCTAAAGGATTTCTGAATTCTCAGATTTCATCTTACAATGTCATCAAAATCATCTATAATTTCTTCTTTCAGGTGGAGCAGTATTATTAGTGATCAGCAGGCAAAGATAAAAGCATATTCTGAATAGGATTTCTTTGGTTCCTCCATTTTCCTGATTTAAAACAGCAGCAACAGGATTGTAAGAGGGAGAAAGTCTCCTCCCTTTGTACAGAGGATAAGCTTGAGAGTCCAGGCCCTTTAAAACATTATTGTTCAATGATTTCCTATTTTAAAAATATACACGGGATCATCTTGCCCTTTGATATGGTTGGCAGATAGTTTCCTGTCTTTATTCTATCATCATTTAGACAAGGCACTTCCACAGCTGCTTCAACAAAACAACAACAATAACAAAAGCATGCACAAAACATGCAAGCTTTATATCTGTGCCTTAGAATCCAGACTGACTTTAGTCTTGGCTTCTCCATCAAAAGGTCAGGTTACACTACAAGTCTTTCATCAATTGTTCTGTGGAAAGGTCTTTTGTATTTCTGATCTTGATGTTGTTGCTAGGGTGGATATTTTTTTGTGTGTTTTGTTTTGTTTTGTTTAAGTCCCTATACTTACTACATTGAGATAAATATGCATATGATGCAACTCTCACCAGACACAGTTCTGCACTCTATGCCTCACAGCAAAGCAAAGGTATGTAAATTGGCAACAGCAGTTTGCTGTCTCTTCTCTGAACAGATTGGACCCCAAGACAGGCCCTCTGGCACTCTTTCATTCTGCTGCTTACGCTTCCATTGTGGAGTTCTCCCTGGCTTGTTCCTTGCTGTTAACGCTAGGAAATCTCACAAGCATTCAAAGGAAAAATGTCAAGGGTCGTTACAAAAAACAAAAAAACAAAAAAACTCAGTGTATGTTTTTAAGAAACATCATATTATTATTATTCTTTAGAAGATATACTACATATAGGACAAGGAAGCTACAAAACTATATAATCCCTAATTCTATGCTGATTCTTTTTGTTTGAAAAAAACCTTTCATAATTGCGAATACGAAAAGAAACCTCAAATATTAGGTGTTGCAGCAGTCCTGAAAAACAGAATAATGAATTTCTGATTGTGGCTGTTGCACAGTTCCAGTAGCACCACTGGTTTCTTACAAAACAGTCAGGCATCATCCAAAATGCAGGACACAGCTTTCTGCAAGTATTAAACATGTATCTGCAAGCAGATAGCATTAAATTTATCACATATATTATTTTCAATGGACTGCACAGATTACTAAAGTGTTGAAAATATCTCATTTAAAACTCTTTTGGGAACATTAATTATGTTTTTTATAGTTACGATCTGCCAATTTTCCCCTGAATATATAGCAGCTAATTTAAATTTCCTACAGACTTTAGATAGCTGTGCCTCCAAAGTAATGCATGTTCCACAGCCCTAATATGCAGCAGTGGGCAAATATATAGACCATGTAGAGTGTACTTCCGCTACCTGTCTCTCACAATGGTACATGTTTGGGAATTTGAAAACTAATTTTGCTTGGCTCAAGACTCAGTGTGTGCTACAGTTCTTTCCATCTCTAACGTTAAAAGCCTGAAAAATGCTGCGTTTGATGACTCTGCGCTACTTGCAACACGCTTATTACACAAGGAAAGGATTTTACATTACAATATTTTTCAACATAAAAGCAATTTTGCATCACAAAAAAAGAAGCCAAGAATAAAACCCTTTTGTAATTTAGTATCTGGAAGCCTGAAGCCACTAGTCTGACTCCGTGAATATGGTTTTAGACAAAAGTAATCAGGGACTGCATGCTTCTGTAAGATGTTTCTTATTTTATGCTTCCACACATTTTCTTCATGTACACCTAGTTAAAGCCTAACTGCCACAGTCAACTGTTGCTGAAACTGATCCTGACTCTTTTATCAATTCCAGTCAGAATGATAGCAAGCAATAGGCAATTTCTAACTCCTTCATAACTCAATTAGGCTCTCAGAAGAGGTCAATTATTTTTGGCCCAAACTTACTCCTGCTGGAGCAGTTGTGACGCAGGTGTAGACCCTTAAAATCATGTTTCTTTCTTGGTAAGAAAAGCACAGGAGTAAGCTGACCTTAGTGGAAGAAACAAATTCTTCATGTGTGGGGGAAAGAGAAGTGGAATCGCTGAAGCACCAAAAAGTGACATTGTGCTAAGCACAGGCTATTTATCTTGCTAAATACAGAGGCCAAGTCATACAATCTTTGTTCACTTAAAACTACCACTGATTCCAAAAGAAACTGACTGCATAATTTCCCTCACTATGAATAATTCTACTAAATGAATATATTTAATGCACATGAATATTTATCACTTCTAGCTTATGAAGTATTTCTAGTACTGAAATCATTGTGAGAGTAAAACAATATTCTGCATTTAAAAGGTCTTTCTACTATCTCTGTGTCTGTCTGCCGTTGATGAAATTCTACAATCACTTCAGTGAGCTTGACTCTAACATCTGCAGTGGAGTACAGATATCAGAAGAAAACAAATAGCATTGAACTGCTTACACATTCCTACTGATAAACACCTAACAAAGTCGGTGTTTCTCATATTGTGCCTGCCCCAGTAAATTAACAATGCTGAACATAACTACAGTACTTGCATTAAATTCAGCAGTGGGACATTTTAGCTCTCATCATCTCATTCAAAATTTACCAAAACACCTATTCAAGTTATTGCTTTATAACAGACATATCCTTTACAAGATTTTTTATTTCAAATGTCCCACAGAAATGTGTTCGAGATTCGGGAGCAAAAGAAATGGATCATATTCTGTTATCTATCTATTTCAAGGGAGTGCACGTTATGTTTTGTACTATATTTTGAAAAAAAGAAAATTCTCCAAATATAAAGTACAATGTTAGCTTTCTCTACAGAGAGCAGTTTTATATTTATTTACATTTTGCTTTCATATGTGGGTGTGCAAATACACTAAATATCTACACAGTCACTATGCCATATGGAAAAGTCTACAGCATCTAAACTTTACCATAAGGCTGGATGTTTTTAACGAAGTACAGTTAACATTTGAAAGGTTCAGACTGTCTGATAGAGCTGCTGGAAAGGACAAGAGACGTAGGGTTGTTTCTTTTTTACTTCCTGTATTAAAAACAAAGAGCTTACCAAGCTGTGTTTAATTTTATTGAAGTGATCCAGGAGACAAGGGTAGATCCAACCACAATGTTGACAGAGAAAAAGGATCTGTGTTTTGGTCCAACTTTTTAGCTCATCACATGACATAGCATACTACGGCAGGCCCTGCTAAGATACACCATTTCTGTTTTCAAGTAACTCAGTGCTGGAAAGTTGTTTTTAGCTGCATATGAGACTCAACAATTTTTTTTTTTTTTCAGTATTAATGTTTATTTGTTATAGGTACTCAGGCAGAGGATTCCAAAGTCTGGTCAGCAGGTTATTGACAATCCAGATAAAGACAGCTGGTGCTGTGTGCGCTGGACTGGTCACGTCTTACTCCATCTTCATTTAGGGTAGTCAAAATTCTTGTTCCATTAAGGCAATGGCAAGGGCATTATCTAAATGGAAAGCAAATGTTCGGGGGGGGGGGCAAAATGCTGTTGAACTGAGGTCAGTAATAAAAAATGCAGAGTTCTGGGTGATGCTGGAAATGGTATAAAACCAGTAAACCAGAGTGTTGTGACTTTGTAACTCTCAGTAATACTTCTAAATAGCCACTCAGCATCTCTCCGTTGATGTTTACTGGAAGGTTTTGAATTTTCACTTGCATGCCCTCTCTGAACAAAACCAATATTTGAAATAAATAATCAATTCAAATGTATTTTCTTGTTCCCTTTTAAAAGACTGCTAAGTTTTTATACTTCATGTGGGTTTCAACCACAACCCTCAAAATGACCCAGGATTTTATTGAAAACTAACTCCATTTCTTTGTAAGACTGGAATGTTTTCTGAATTTTAATTTTTAGAGTTTTAACATCAAATATTATTTTGCTTTTCTTTCTTTCTTATTGTATGTTCTTCTCCAATTTCAAAACAGTTTCATAGCAAGCATAATGAAAATTGGAGGGTTCAAAGCTTTAGACAGAAAAGTCAATGCATCTACAAAACTATGAAATATATGTCTCTATACCTCATTGCCTTTTCCCTTTTCAACAAAAGCATTCTTTATTCCTAGAACACATTTTCTTCTGAATTGCTATTTGTGTTAAGATTAGGCAAAAAAGATTAGTTTTGTAGGGTGAAAGGATAAAGAGAAAAACTAACATCACAACCTCCTGTCTAGAAGCACAAGCTTTAATACCTTTAATTTATAGCTAAAGAACAGTACACACACACATCATTTATGTCATATTTTCCATATAAATATTTCAAGTCTTGAATGTTTCTGAGATTCACCCCAAATCTTAAGATTCATTACATCAAATAATCTAAACTCTTCTAAGTTCCTTCCCTGCCTCAGAGTAAATTATCCCAGTTATCCCAGGATTGTCTAAATTGTCCTCTGGAAATACATACTGCTGTCTGTTAACTATAGAAAACTAGATAACTGGGTTTTTTTTATTATTTAGGTTAAATGAATATGACTTCTTACAAATGGCATTTGTTTGTTCCATGACTGAGCTATAACCTGAGAATAATAAAAGCTTCTTTTCCTGGAAAATTTGGGAAATACCATAAGGAAAGTTAGATGACAAACTTTTAGAAAACTAAAGCTAAGGGAAATGAATTCTGTCTGAACTGCAAATGTAAAGCATCACAGAATCACAGCATCACAGCATCACCCAACTGTGCACATTGCAATTCCGTTATCTGAAATCCAATTGTTTTTTCATGTCTCAAAAGTAGAAACTGACCATATAACAAGAAGTGTTGAAACTTTAAAATGGTTGAGATTATTAGGAAATTTGCTAAAGTGCATAAGCAGATCTTTTGTGTAAAAGTTATTTTACAGAATCCTAGGTATGGCCTAGGAACCTAGGAGAGGCAAAGTCGGTCCTCAGACAGTTGACTTGGTCAGAGCTGCAGCAACACTGTTCAGCACGCTGGCTGCTTGTCCATATTATGGCCTTTCCCCTCATGTCAACAACATTTCTTTCTCTTTCCTGTCACATCTCAGGTGACAATAATTTCATATGGTACTCTCTACAGAGTGCTTTTCTACTCCCACGAGTTTTTACATACTCCCGTGACTCTCCCCAACATATCACTCAGTCTGGAGTCACTGTAATTTACACTGCTGAGTAGAAAAACCCTCTCTGTGTCAGAATGGACGAAACAGAAAAAGCAGTGGAAAATAAAGTACAGCCATCCTAGGTATGTTTCTTGAATTACATTGTCTTACTCCCTGTTCCTTCTCTTTTACCAGTCATGTCAACCTTCAATGCCATTTATCTCAGTGCCTCCAGGTCTTTCCTTTCAGTGCTTTTTTCTTCATGATATACTCTAAATTCTTGTCAGCAAGTGAATGGTTTCTTGTTTAAATTCCTCAAGTTGTAAGACAACCCAACTTCTTCTTGATTAGCTGTGAGAAGGGACAGATCCAAATGTCATTAAATTCATACAAAGGTTTCTCCCAACTGATCTCAAATGAGCCTCTTGTAATTAATATTTTAAACTAATTTCTTATTTTTTATGCATATAATAAAAAATGAAAGAACCTCAAATGAAAGAGCAGGATGTATATATATCTCAGTTGATAATTTACATAATTATATTGCTTTAAATCACAAGCTTCTCTTTCATTCCCTGATGTTCATTATATCTATTATTTTGTCATTGTATTGGGTCTGGCTGAGATCAAGTTAATTTTGCCCATAACAGCCCTCATAGTGCTGTGCTTTGTATTGGTAGCTAGAAAGGTGTTGATAACACACCAGTGTTTTGACTACTGCTGAGCAGTGCTCGAACAGCATCAAGGCTGTCTCTCCAACGTTTCCCCACCCACACCAGTAGGCTGGGGGTGGGCAAGATCTTGGGAGGGGACATAGGCAGGACAACTGACCCAAACTGACGAAAGAGATATTCCATACCATATGATGTCTGGTCAGCAATAAAAGCTAAGGGAAAGGAGGAGGAAGGGGAGGCATTCATTATTTACGTTTGTCTTCCAAAGCAACCGCTATGCATACTGAATCCCTGCTTCCCAGGAAGTGGCTGGACATCACCTGCTGATGGGAAGTAGAGAATAAATCTTTTGTTTTCCTTTTGCTTCCGTGCATAGCCTTTGATTTTGCTTTTATTAAACTGCCCTTATCTTGACCCACAAGCCTTTCATTATATTTTCTCTCTCCTGTCCCTCTGAGGAGAGGGAGTGATCGAGCAGCTTTGGTGGGCACCTGCTGTCCATCCAGGGTCAACCCACCACAGTCATCAAGTAGAATTGTTTGAAAAATGTGTCCTTTCTTCCATGAAAAAATGTAGGTTTTTGTCTGATTATGATATATGGTAGAGTTTAAAATTCAATTTGGTTAAAATTTTAAATAGTAGTATTCACACAAAGGTAAAGTTCTTTATTTTTTGCAGAGGAAAATTTTTGAGATCTGTTTGAGATCAAAATATTAAGGAATAGGGATAATTAAAACCTTATTACACATGTAATGAGTTAAAAGCATCATTAAAAGATGTGAGAAAGAAGATTTTATATATATATATATATATATATGTATATATATATATATAAAAATTCCTCCTCCTTAGTCTTTAAGAAGTTGTACATATGTAGGCAATCTTCTAAGTCTAGCATATTTCTGGTGAATTCATTACAGTATGGTAATGTACTTTCATAACAGAAACTTACTTTTGACAATCAATACCCTATTTCTGTAGAACATTAAGTTCAGTGTCAACTGAAATGTTGGAACATACTAGCTGACTGGTTCCTAAATATTGTTCCAGCACTTCTCTTAAATTTTTATATAGTTTTACATCTATTTTCTCACAAGTGGTTTTAGAAAGAAAAGTATCAGTTTATCTCACCTACATAAAACATCTGTCTCAGATTAATAGTGACAAAATGAATAAAGCCCCATAGGAAACACTAACATGTATGAACATGCTTTCTACAGGAATTGATCTGCTATTCAAAAAATCAGGATCAGGTTCAAGAACATTATGCGCACTTGAGGGAAAAATCCAACTGCACTCTCTGCGTGGGCAGAGGCCCCAGTCTGAGGTGGAATCACTGTCATTCTGCAGCCCTGTTCAAAAGGGTCTGAGGAAATCAAACGTGACAGCTGGCACAGAGCTCGCTTTTGTGGGGTTCGGTGCTTGCCTGCACATGAGAGGGGCCGGTGCAGGGCCCTGGGTATTGCGACTCCTTGCAGTGTTTTGTCCCTTTCACTCTGCTGGTGATGTGGGAGTGTACAACCTCACCAGTGGAACTAGACTTCCCACTTCCCACTTGACTTTTTCCATTACAGAGGGCCAAGCACAGAAAATCCATATCCAATCCAAAATAGATATGCATTCAAAAGCTTTCTGCATTTTATCAATGTATGCTTCATACTCCTCAATCAGAAGTCTACTTTGTGATAACAATGAAAATTATAGTGAAGTTACTAAGAAACACATTGCTGCTGCTACAGAAATCTCTCTGTTTATATCATAATTCATTCATCTGTGTCTCCCTTCCTCTCCGAATCATTCATATGTGTAAGTCTACCTTTACAACTCCGCTTTGCTCTTTCATAGGTATTATCCAAAGAAGTTAAGCTCAGGTCTGAGCCTGTGATATATTTGAGTTGAGAACAGACCCGTGACTAAACATGACCCAATTCAAGTCCAGCAGTCCCAAAATTTAGTATTTGCTTGGCGTGTTGCAGAACATTCATACCACCTATGTTAGGTGTCAAAGTTACATCAGTTCTCGTCAATAGAGTTGCTTCTAGAAGGCAAGTTCAGCCAAGAGATAAATACAGATGTTCTCAATCAAGTGTCATAAACCCCTCTTCCCTTCCACAAGCTAGATAGAGAGCCCAGAAAAACTTAGTTTGGTAGTAACTAATATTTAAAAAAATTGTAAAATGCTAGTAGTCTGTTGAATTGCCTCAGTTATAAGTCTTGTCTTTCTCCCATGCTAACCCAAAATTTATCGACACATTTATACAGACAACTATTTAAAAAATGTTTCCATGACAAAATTCAATACCACCTGGACTTGAGCTGCTGTGTGAAGCACCTCTTTATTCAGCATTTCAACAGCATCAATGGGAAAGTGAGAAGACTCAGCTGAAAAAAAAAAGTATGGAAAGGAAGAAAATTCAGGTCCTGATTTCTTCAACTTCTGAGTAAAATTAAGGTCCTCCTTTTGTTCGTCATCAGATGGAACAACATTGAGAAAGTATCAAGAAAGTCTTCTCGTAACAGCAGTCCTCCAATGGTAAAAAGAAAACAGGGCAGGTCCTTGGAACACTGAAAGACTTGACACTGCAAGGAGAAGGAAAAGGAAAAAGAGTAGAGGAGTCCTAATCTCCTCTTGAAAAGGAGAGCAATTCTCTTCGTCTTGAGGGAAAGAATCAGGAACACATTCTATTTTTTATTCCCTATGCATACTCTTTTCCTTCCTTAACAGGTAACACCTATTGCTGCCCATACCAACACTGCCATTGTACTCTCCAAGGCACTGTTCATCACCCTTTAACTTTCAGTAGACCAACCACTTAATACAATTTCTGATCACTTACAGATATGTTATTTTCCATCAGACTTATAAGCATTAAAAAAAAAAATTCCTTCTTCATTTAACAGGAATTAAATGTATTTCAAAAGTCAAAACATTAATTTAAAAAACCCTTAGAATTTTTTTGATTAATAAGTAATTCAATCCCTAACATATTTTTTTATAATAATCATTGAGGGACATAAATAAATGACTACTTTTGCTGGTTTTGAAACCTACTTCAAACAGAATAAATATAAAAAAACTATATTAGTTTAAATAGAACTTTACATTTCTTAGATGAGAATCAGAACAGTCTTAAAAGAGCCCAAAGTACTGTCTATTCCCAGATTTTTTTTTTCTTACAGGCAGGAATATGTATGAAGATAAATAGAGAGAGAAATGAGGAGAGAGTGGGGGGAAGGACAGGGAAAAAAAGAGGGAGAGTACAAGCATGCATAATAAATGTACATAGAAAGTTAAAGAGTGTTTTGGGGAAAAGTAGATATTTGTTTCATTCAGACACATACCAAAAAAAGAGTTCTATCAGTTTCTTTGATATTTTAACAGTGGACTTCATGTCACTCAAAATACCTACGTGTATATATATATAAATATATTTCTACCTGAAGATATCCTTTGTAATTTTGGTACTGTTGCCTCTTTTCCTTTTTTGCTTTGTGAAAACAAATGCAACAATATAACAAAATGTCAAACTGAAACATGTCTTCACCAAAACAGGACACGTGTGCTTACCTGTTACAGGAGAACCTTAGGAGTGTCCAGTAGCAAAACATGTTTCCAGACCTCCGTGCTTTGATAGCAGGCTCGTCAGGAGTTCACTAGTATTTCTGGGTTGGGCATGTGCTCTCCAGACAGTCCACTCTCTTTTCCAAGGGTGTGCTAACATGAAATTAAACATTGTTCATGCTTCCACATTCATTGTCTAGACATTTATGTAGGAATTGAAGCTGATTTACTAGTGATCCTTCAACCTCTAGGTAGACACATCTCTGAGTGCTTAGTAGTGGTGACTTGTGCTTATTTATAGTCAAATGTAGCTCCCATTTATATAGAGGAGGAAAACTTTAAAATAGAAGAAAACTGATTGTTTTCATGATCCTGTTAAGATTTACTTTCTAATTTTCCCCCTTTACAGTGATTCCTTGTATGTTTGAAACTCCAATTTAATGCCACGGTTGTGTTAACAATTCATAATATTGGCCATTCTGTGTTTTTTGTACTTTTGTGTCCTGTTTTGGAGTAATGGAGAGGAATGATATTCCTGTGTTATAAAAACATTCAGATATTGAAGTTTGTTAGAGTCTCTATGTTATTTCCTATGTTATTCAGAGGACCCACAGAAGGCAGATCTCTATCCTGCACAAAACTGGAGGTGGAAAGTGTAGTCACCATGATCCTGCCTTGGTTGATAATCTCAATCCCCTTTGAAGATATTCTGCTCATTACATAGAAAAGCCACTTTATTGTTCAACTAAAGAACACTTGGCACAGAGACTGTTAAAGTGGTGGAATAGAAACTGGCCATTTGAGATAAAATAAATTATTACTAATAGTAGTTGTTATAATGATGATGATGATGATGATGATGATGATGATGATGATAACAACAAAGTGAAAACTGAAAACAATATTATTTTCTTAAAATTTCTTTTCTACCAAAATGTATTAGTTTTCTAAAGACATAAATGGAAAACCACATCTACTTTCATAGGGGAAAAAAAAAAAAGACCAAATTAAAATGTCTGTTTAAGTGATACTAGTTTTAATATTACTGAATTATTCTATACTATACTGTAAAATATACTAAACTATACTATATAATATACTAATATATTATATGTTATGGTGTATATATATAATAATATTTTAATATTATATAGTATATAATATATACTATATATTATTTTAAACTATGTATTATTTTAGACTATATATGCTATATATTTTATTAAACTATAATATTATAGTTTATATTATATAGTATATAAAATATCACTATAAAATATACTACACTATACTATATTTTAAAACTAATTTTAAAATATACAAGAGTTTTCAAATCAAATACTTAAAACATCCTGATTGGCTTTTCATCATCCGTGAGTGCTAACTGCATGCAGAATTAAAGAAATACTTTTACCTGTTCTTTAATCTGCAGTTTTAATTCTATGGTTGTGAACTGTTTTATTCAAATTCTTCAACAGTATTTAGATTTTATGTCATATTCGAGTTGGGGAAAGAGGTCACAGAAGAGCAAATGCTAAGTGGAACATTTGGCAGAAGAATAGTGTCAAGTTGTTAATGCTTTCCAGACTAGTCATATGATCATAAAAGTCCTACCAGAAACTCATATGTCACAACATCCATCAGAAAGAGACTTGGCAAGTCTGTTTTTGCTTCCTTAACCATATCTTTGCTATCTTCCTCATATTCTGCCTGCTTTGTTTAATAAATTCCCTCCTCTTTCACCCACGTAGCATGTCAGAAATATTTTCCGTGCCTGCTTTCAGTGAAAATTTAGTGGGATGACAGGGCATAATAAATGTTTAAACCTAGCATAATTTCTCTATATCTTATATTTTACTTGTGTCTTGTGCACAGCCTCTTAAGCTGAGTTACTTCCAACATTGCAATGTGATGAATTTCACACCACCACCTATTTTTGAACCAACTCATGGAATTTTGTTGTAGGCAAACCTCAGCTGAGCTACTCTTTCTTGTAAAGGTGATTAAAATAAATTATACTTTAGTTGCCTACAACTGCAAATGTTTTCTTATAATTTTTCTTAGTACAGCAGTCGGCACTATCTCCTCACCACTTTCAGTTTCTTTCTAAACTATTGCCATCTCTCCAGCTGATAAAAAGACCTGTTTTAATTACCACTCTCTCCTTCAGAGCTCATTAGTGTGTATTATCAATGGTGATACCTAGTGCCAAAAATGCAAGGGTGTTATTTTTTTAAAATGTATTTTTATTCAAAAATATAGCAACAAAACCACATCTACTTTGTCTATTTTTGGAGCAAGACTATGAATTAAATTGGATGCCCTATCCTTTTTCTTTAGAGATACTGTTTTGGGTTTTTTTAAATTTAAACACATATACTTTGTATGGTCTTTAAAAATTTTAAACCCTCCTAATAAAGGGCTACATCCTGCAATATTAAAAAAAATTACAATGCCCCTGTGTACCCTCTGTATATATTCTCTGCTACTTATGGTAACTGAACCTTGACAAGAATTTATTTACTTGCTAGACTGACTTCACTTGTGGATTACAACACGTGAGTCTGTATAGGTATTGGGAGACCAGTGTGAAATACATCTAATGAAGCAGTAAAGCCATAGTCTAAACCTCTGCATGTGAGTTAGTTATTCTGTTCTTCTGTTTTATTCCATGAAAAGGCAAAGCATATTTGGATGTGGTTCAACTAAAATAAGTTAGATTAATTAAGACCTATAAGAGATGTGCAAAGGAGATAATATGTTTTCTAAAATATGTATGTGATAAAGATAATAAATTGAAAGGACTTTCGTGGAGGTTGTTTTGGTTTTACTTATAACTTGTCTTTTCTTTCATTAAACCAGCCAGCTGAGCAGATAAACAGATCTTCCACTTGGTAAGTGTGGCACCATGGGTTCTCTTTCTCGTCAACTGGAGTAGCATAGTACAGCTAATGCACCTTAAAAACATTGGATTTTGCCAACAGGCTGCAACCGACTGCCTGTGTATTCTGGTACCTTGGCCCTGATAATTAAGATTAGTAGATCATTCAGACTTTTTAAAGAGGGGTATACAAATCTCTGCAGTAGATTTACCCTGAGTATAAATATCACAAGGTAGTTTTACTTTCATTGGCAATATTTAAAGGATGGCTTCTTTTCAGAAAAGAGAGTTTTCTCTATCTTTTACTTAAAAGCTCAATTTCAGCACACTCTTGACCTCAGTTTCAGCACAGATTTTGACACGTTTTGACCTGATGCCTTTAGGGATGATAAACAGCTTGATTTACAGAGCTTGAAATAACAACACAGGACAAATGACTTCATGTACCCCCTTTTCACAGGTTTTCAAATCAAGCAGTTCAGTATGTACTGAACATCAGTACTACTGAAATAAAATAAATAAAGCAGAGAGCACATAAAACCACAAAGAATGCTAGTAATATTTAAGTCATTTGTATACAAGCAACCTGTCAAAATGTCAGTGTACGCTATCTTCCAAGACCTATAATAAAGTCATAGATTTGCAATTTTCTCAGTGCAAGGCTTGGTAAAGATTAATGATATGAAAGCCAATAAAAATCACTTTTTAAACAGAAAAAAAAGAACATTCAAAATGACAAAAGAAACAGTAATTATACATTAAATTTTACAGTTGTAGAATAATATTACAAATTGTAAGAGATCTCTTTTTCTGGCTTAAGTAAGGTGGAAAACCTGTACCTCCTAAGTGTGTATTTGTTCATCAGTCATGCTCCATGAGACCATCCTTTTTCACAGTGTCCCAACTAAGTGCACAGATATACTTTCAACAGTGGCAATTTCTTGCTGACAAAAAGAGAAGAACCATCTGAAGTTGCTCATTGAAGTCAAAACTAATTTTAGATTCATATAGATTACGTAAAGATGACCGGAAAACTGTACTTGTTTCTTCTGAATGCTTTAGGGAGAATAAAGAAATCTGAAGCTCTTAGGAGAGTGTACAAGGAACAGCAGGTAGCCTACATAATATCATTTTTTGAGGATCACAGAGTCACAGAATGGTTGAGGCTGGAAGGGACCTCTGGAGGCCATCTCATCCTGCTCAAGCAGGGCCACCAAGAGCCAGTTGCCCAGGACCATGTGTAGACAGTTTTTTCAGTATCTCTAAGGATGGAGACTCCACAACTTGTCCATCAGGAATCGGACAGTAACTCCCTACGTGTACTGGTACATGGGGTTATTCATGCACCATGGGATGCATGGGTACATGCGTAGGACTTTGCACTTCCCCTTGTTGAACTTCATGAGGTTCCTGTCAGCCCTTTTTTCCAGACTGTCGAGATCCCTCTGAACAGCAGCGTGACCCTCTGGCATATCTGCCATTCCTCCCAGTTTTGTAGCATCAACAAAATTACTGAGGGTACACCATGCCCCATCATCCAGATCATTAATAAAGATGTTGAAACTTAAATTTTTCAAAAGAGCTTTACTGACTCCTGCCAATTTAAAGTATGTACACTGATAAACAGACTGACCAGTCCAACATTTGTAATGATTATTTCTGTTGAAGATATATGACTGTATATGCTTTGGGACTATTTCAGCTATATTTTTCCATTAATTTTTTCATACTACTCATGCCTATATTCCACTTTCAGGTCAGATGTCTGCTTTTCTGCTTAAGTAATTTACTTTTGATTTCTCAATAACACAGACAGATGAGTTAGAGAAGCTCTTATATGCAGTTATTTTTGTAAAATCATTGTAAATTTTCAGGTATAGCACATTCCCCCCAAACATTATGCTTTTGTTAATAGATTTATTTTACTGACTTTCATTTTAATTACTTACCGCCATAGCCTTTTCTAAAACTGCGCGGGCAACCTTTAAAAATAATAGTGCCAATGTCAATCACCCAAAAACAACACACAAAAACCTTCTGCAAAATGATCAATTAAAGCCTAAGTACAAATGCAATGCAGCTAGGCAGACTGGCTGAATTTACTGCCTCCAAAGCAAAGTATACAATTAGCTTCAAATGCCAAACTTCACATGCCACTAAAGTGGCTGTACGTTAAAAACAACAACAAAAAAATCCTAGTGAATTCTGCATTCATGATGAATAGACTTAAGAATTTTGGTGAACAAAAGCTATTCTGCTACACTCATTTGCAAAGGATATAATTAGTTGTTCTTTCAGTTTCCTGGATAAAGATGGCACATATGAAAAATAATAGGCTGTCAATACCCAAAAGGGTTAGAAGTATAATTTTAACAAAGGAACATATTTAGGACAACAACAACAGATTTTAACTGAATATCTCTAGTGTTTTAGAAGATTTTATGCCAAGAAAGATGTACTTGAAATTCATATGGTATGTGGTATTTCTGCCTTGTTTATTTTTATCCCTCTTGTTCTAAAAACATCTACAATAACAGTAACAAATTCTGCATTAGCTGCAGTTTTAGAAGCACAAACTTGTTACAGTGAAAATTCACCTACAAGTTAATGAATGTTAGAGACTGCTTTGTGTGCACGCGCCACACAAACATACACACACCAGATACTTTAAAAGTTTACTTTTTGAAATCCATATCAGCATAAAGGAGTTCTAATTCATGCCATGCCATGTCCATGTCTGTGACAGACAGTGTAACAAACTAGAAGAAGTAAAGTAAGTGTAAAGTGAGAATGAAGATCTATGATTTCTGCCCAGAATTTAATTACAGTTAACATTATTGTCTCGTGGATTCATATTCAAGAATCCATATTAAAAATATATTATTACAATTCCTCATTAAAAACTGTCTAATTGCAAAGGCCACCAATAGGTAATATTTTTATTTCGATTATTTTTGCTTCCATGATTTGCAGCTCTATTCCTCAGAGTAACTACAAAGTAAGCACAAATCGATACTTTCCTGTATGGTCATGGGTGAGCAGAGATAGCCAGGAATTTACAAAAATTGCTTTTTTTTCTAGTGGAATTTTTTATTTGGATATAAAACCAGAAACTTTCCATGGATCTTGGAAGTAAAACTGTTTCTGACATGTGTGATAGTATTTCTGGTCAAAATAGGGGAAAAAAAGTCCTCTTTGCCATGCAGCAAATAATAGACCCCATTTTCAGATCCTTTTTAGACTGATTTGGACTTAGGATTTAAACCTCATATTGCTCATATATGAGTCTTTCTAGCTAGCTAATCAGTTAATTAAGCAAGAGTTGGAAACCATATCAGCATATTTCAAGTGAATGTCCTGAACTATTTGATATTCTGGAGTTAATCTCTATATGTTCTATTTCAAAAAATATTCTACAAAAATTTTCAAAAAATAGTGTAGAATAGAACAACATTGGAAATTTCATGGTTCTAAAACTTCATGGATCTTGGAGTGAAATATCTTACCTGCCTCTTGCAGATTGCCATCATTGACTGTACAAAGACAAAAAAAAATTGTGAAGGGCACAAAAGGCCTTCCAAAAGAAGTTTAAAAGTCTTAAATGACATTGTTAGGTCTACAGGGAGATGACTAGGTTGCTGACTTACCCCTGGCCTGAGGTCATGTTGTGGAGCAGAATGTGAGGAGCTACTGGAGACATGCCATGAGAAACTGGTGGACATGGCACACAACCATCCTGACAGAGGTTAGTAATACCGTCATGAAAAGCTGGATGTCATAGGTGGGTAACGGGCAGTTACGTGAGAAATGGCTTTACAGATATGTGTGGGAGGGTGGTATGGGAGCAGGATTATAATAACCAGTAATAGCGAGTTATTATCAGTATTAACAGTTACTGTCAGTAATAACATATAAGGTCAAGACTGCCTAGATAGATATATTTTGGTATGGATGTAGCAAATCTGGGAAAACATAATTAGGGGCAGGTTGTTTATGTGGGAGATAATTTGGACAGAGAAAGAGAGGTATGAGGGCAATTAAAAGGAGCATGAGGAAATAAGACAGGGGATAATGAAGTATGGAGATAACATAATTGGGGCTATCTGGAGATACCAGCTGTACAGCCCTGTACTTGATCATTGTAGCTGAAGCACAAAAAAAAATCAAACTTATTATTCTGACCATGCCACATGTGTTGAACCTGTTTCTATAACCAGGAGAAGGGGTAAGAGAAGTGGGGTGTTTTCCCTGGCTAGCAGGAACATACTTGGGACAGACCAATCAAGCATCCTCATATTACAGTGTCAGAGCCAATTCCAGGCTTGATGTCATCAGCATCTTCCCAGCCACTTCCTAGCAGACTTCCTGATAGATTGCTCCAAGAAGCAGAGCAATTCACTCCTCCTGCCCCATTTACAGCCTCTCTTCTGCCTTCACCATGTGAGACAAAGGGAAATGCACCTTTTTTTGGGCAGAGTGACCCATTATCAAGCAGTGCCAGTGGGTGGTTTAGTGTCCTCAACTAGGATAATTGTTCAATCTCATTTTTGAAGAATCCAGAAAATGACTGTATTTCATTTTTTGCTAGCAGCAAGGTACCTTCAGTTTCAGCGCAAGAAGACTGATTCCACTTATTTCACATCTTCAGTATTTTAGAGACAGACAGAGTGTCATTTTTCTGCTACATGCATGTACCTGGCCAGATCTCCATGGAAGCCTCTCTTCTGTTCAGATATCCTTTTTATCTAGCTACTACCAGTTAGCCATTTAGTGTATCATTACCAAGAAATTACTAGCCATCTAGCAGCTCTGACTGAGAACAGTAATAATATAATCCCACCATATACACAGATTAATTCACATTAAAAAAATCAGACTATATGTCTGCTGTGAAAAAGTGTAGTACACTATTTTGTTGTCTCACTACATTAGCCTGAACCCTCTTATTCCCCAGTTGCTCTACCACAACAATTATTTTTCTCGGCCTCTCTAGTCCCTGTTGAATTATCTGAGCGTTGTCCCATACGCTTCATGCTGTCCATCCTACTTCCAATCCCCTCCATACTGTAGCCATATAACTTGTATGACTTCTAGACAGGAGAGAGGCTGACTATTCTATGGGTAATCCAGGGCTATGTACATACTGACTTGTTAGCTGCACAATGTCAAGCAAACTGGAGAGCAGTAACAGCCTCATTTTCTCTGCTTATCATGGGAATTGATAGGATTTATTTTCATTTAGTTAGACATTGTTTTCCACAAAAACTTGTAGGAACTTCATACTTTTGAGACTTCAGACCCTCTGTCAAATTTGGTTGAAATCAGCCAGAGTTCACCTATTAAGAGGAATGGCTAGGGGAGACAAAGAAAGATTACAGGGTAGTTGCATATCTCTCTGTTTTCTTAGAGAAATATGCTAAAAACTGTTCCAAATGTTTGTCTTTTTGCATGACATTCAGCTAATGTTTCGTAATTAATGATCTGCACTGACTGCACCTAAGGGTTCTCAGGTATAACCGTGAGAAGCACATTAAAAAACTCTTCATGGAGACCAAAGGATCCATATTGCTGGAGGTATAAAGAAATTTCCAAAAAATTATGAAAACTTTGTTAATAAACTAAAGCAGTTCCAGTTCCTTAATTTCACTTTAACTATAAGAGTATATGAAATGGTTCAAGACACAGGAAATTAAGCCTTGGAAAGAAACATCAGCAACAACAAAGTGTCAGAGGACATGAAGGCCCAGTTTTATCATGTTACTGATTTGGCAGTTTGAGCTACTAGTCAACACAAACAAGTGCATGGGTTTCTATGCTAACTATGAATGCATGGTTAGTGGTATGTGAAGGATGGATTAGGGAAGCATGGATGCTGCTGCATGTGCCCAATTCATATTCTAGAGATTGGTACTATGATCTTTTAAACATGATCACATTTCAAACATGATATCTCTCCCCAAAGATGAGACCTGCTTTGTCATTATTAAATAAAGCAAAAGACACAATGTTACATCGCCTATATTTCTTAGTCAAGACAAGATTTCTATGGCATGGAAAACCAATTGTCAGTTAGATTTAACAGAGAATTTAAATGTGGTAATAGGCATGATATTCTATGTTTTCAAATTATTCTGCTTAGGAAATTTGCTTTTCTGTGCTAATGATTATAGCTTTTTAGTGATATATTTAATTTCTTGATTATGCTTTGGCATATTATCTACTTTATTTCACTTTTTCATGTAAGGATAGTTTCCTTCAAGACCTCCCAATGGGTTGTGGTTGGAACATCACTTTCTAAAGTAGGATCCAGACATATTAAATAACATTCACTGATGTGTCAACAATAGACTGGACTTTAACAGTGGGTAGTGTAGATTAAAAAAACACTGAATTTCATTAGAAGAGTTGATATTTGTAAACATTATATGAATATTATATTAATCAATCAATATATGATAGTACATTCATATTAGTCTGAAATATGAACGGAAAATTCTGACTCGGAATGACTCTAACTGTTTTTTAAAGTAGAAAGTTTGTTTATTTATTTTTGTTTTCACATCTGGGTGAGAAGTTCTACCCAGTCCTTCATTTCTTTACATTTTCTGTAGACTGTAAGTCTTTAAGTTTTACCTTAAAAGGGTAAAAAGCACCATTTCACTCTGCTGAGTTGAAAGTATGGCTTAAAATAACATAGAACATATTTACACAGTAGTGCAGAGGCAGATTCAAGCAAACTGTGTTCCAACACAGCAAGATTCAAGCAAATACAGATTCAAAACCACTTCAGTCCCTCAGAGATAAGGCTTAAAAACTCCCACACAAGCAGGAACTAAAACATGTAAAGACCTGTTTCCCCATTAGATTGGAGCACAAGAGAGGCAGACTGACTTGAGCGGGTAGAAGTACCCATAGAAAAATGAAGCTGTGTTCACTTATGGTATGTATTGACTTTTGACTTCCAAAAGTATGGGGGTGTTTTGATCAGCCCAATGCTTCAGAAAGCAGAAAGTGAATACATCCCTGCTGTATATTTAATTTCCTATTTTTCAATTAACCATATTTTGACTTCATTTTCTTGAGTGATAGTACATGTTTTGTATTTTTACTTCATTTCCTCAGTACCTCTCCTCTTATAAATGAGGCAAAACGTCAGAAAACAGATGGTTTTCCAATAAATTAAAAAAAAACACACAAAAAACCCCTACCCAAAACCCAACCCAACCCAACCAACCAAAAAAAAAAAAAACCCAAAACGCAAAAAAAGCGCACCCCACACACACACATATCCTGGTCTCTTGATTTTCAGGTATTATTGTTGTAGAGTGGTCTAATCAGTGTAGAATGAGAGACTCGGCAGCATCCAGTCAGTTGATTACATTGGAAGACAACTGCCTATAAATTCATTTAATGCAAGTAGCTAAAGGTCTTTTGTCCAACATGTGTGATGAGGCAAAAAGAAACAGAAGACGCTGTATCTGTCCCTCTTCTGACTTCTGGAAACAGGGCAAACTTTGGCAGAAGGGGTTGGTGAGAATGAGAAGAACAGCTAGTTGACAGTTAGAAATAGAGCTGGATTGACTTTTCTCAAATATCTCAGGAATATAGCAGCAGCAATTGTTACATATGAAAGTAAAGCAGGAGAAACTGCAGATGGAGTTTCAGAAAGAGTAGCAAAAATATAGTTTGCTATGTTTCAATCAAAGTGTGTGCCATTACAGATCTCTGTGTGAAAAGTTATTTCTTTGTTCCCTCCCATTAATTACCCTTCCACAATAGTAAATTAGGTTAATGGCACCAAAGTGTTATTATTTAAATATCAACATACTTACTTTCTTAATTTCTAGACAAGCCAGCAATTCAATTTCATTTATTTACAGCAGCAAAGATATTACCAGTATGTGATAGGAATACATGGAATCTTTTAATCACTTATGGTTTTCTGTAATCTTTGCATAAGAATCTTTAATTATTCTTTTATTAACTTGACTTTTGAATGCCTGCCTTCATTCTGAAGAGCAGATAATAATTACCCAATTGAAGAAGGTGGTAATAATTTTCTTTTTTCTTAGGATTTTAAGGCAAAAACTGTTGACCAATTTTCCCTGGAAGCTAGGGAGGGGACAGGAGAAACACTTCCAATATATAAAATATCAATTCCAGCTTCTGGACACTATAGACTTTTCTTCTTAAACTGAACTATAGAAGCAGCAAAGGTTTCATTCACAACATTTGGGTTTTCTTAACCTTAATCTTGATATGAACAAGATAGAACACCTCTTAAACTAAAGCTGTATACAATCTCAGTATAAACAGATAGATACACCTTGATATGAACCAGATAGAATAACCAGATAGAACACCAGATAGATAAACAGATAGAACGCCTTGATATGAACAAGATAGAATCTTGATATGAACAATCTTGATATGAACAAGATAGAACACCTCTTAAACTAAAGGTGTATACAATCTCAGTATAAACAGCAATTTCTTGAGAGATGGTAGATCCCCCATCCCTGGAAACATTCAAGGTCAGGTTGGATGGGGGTCTGAGAAACCTGATCTAATTGAAGATGTCCCTGCTCATTGCAGGGGGGGTTGGACTAAATGACCTTTAAAGGTCCCTTCCAATTCAAACTATTCTATGAGTCTATGATTCTTCGACTTAAGGTCCATACTGCTGGCGGGTAGTTTCTTGCCAACACAGCCTTTTACCTCCCCCCAAAAGAAAAAGTTAAAATGTACTGCAGGAAATATATTTAAGTTCATATTCAGTTGTATCACAAAAGAGCTGGCATCCACATACAAGGAGAAGGTATTCAGGAAGCTGAAAACCATTAAAAAATTAGCTGTCATGAGTAACTGCATGTGTGTGTACACTTGTGGTGAGAGAGAGTATGTAGAGGTAAGATTTGAGCACTGGGCTTGGAATATGGAACAATACAAGGAAAGTAGCAAAACTGGATAGACACTCCCATTCCTGTACAGTGCCTGTGCTAGCACCTATGTTTTCTATGCTATCTTAATGCCCTAGGCAAAGGAGACTAAACTGAATTGTAAGTTTTAGACAAAAATAAAATATATTAAAATATTATTATGTTCTCAAATCTTCAATCTCTCTTTTTGCCCTGTCAGATGAAACAAAGGTTGTTTAGGCCTTGGTGAAGTGCTTTTTGCTTAGTTTAACATCACAAGCAGAATATCATATCTGTGTTAGTCTTAACAGTTATTATTTAACATCTTTGAAGTGTAGGTGGTAAAAGCCTAAATGACCACAAAGCATAATCATTCCTTTGAGCCACATCAGAGAAAAAACCCCAACACATTAAAAATAATATAATATTTATTTCACTATACTTATATATTTCAAAATATGTTTTACTTTGCTTTTCAGATTAATTCATGAGCCCTACTCATAACTAGCAATATGAGCTGTAATTTTTACTGGGATTACTTATGAATCTGATAAAGAAATAATTTAAGTGTTCCATCATTTGTTTACACAGAGAAAGGTGAGGAGAAAAGTGGGGGTTTCACATTCTAATTTTAAGTGAATTTTCACAGTTATGTGTTTATTTGTCCATACGTGAACAAGGAACAGAAAATAAGCTTTTATAATTATCATAATAAAAATGATCACATAAACAGAATATTTTTTATGATTGGATTTCTTAGTTTACAATATATTGTAGTAGAAAAAAATAAAACAAAATAAAAGACATGCTTTGAAATTCTGTTTTTTCTTTCTTCTTCACCGCTGTAATCAAGAACATGAAAAAATATTTGTTAAGTTCCAACTGGGAGTATACATATAAGGAAAGATTTTTGTGGGCCTAAATCATACACTGACATTATTACATGGACATCGACAGACCTCCAACAATTGACCTGAATGATCAATAAAGACACTGAAATATTGTATAACTGATAAATATTTTTTGCAGTAACTAGACAGAGAGAGAGTGTAATCCTTTATGTTGTGTAGGGTGTACTATGAATAGAACCAAATGAATTCTCCATGAATACATTCATATTATACTGTAAAATGTAATCATATGACAAGTGTCTAGGAAAAAATGCTACGGAATCAAATCATCAACAGATACTCTTTTGAAATAGATAGGACACATTGCATATTTTACCACTAAGCAAAATTGCTATAAATAGAAAGTAAAACTCATGACTTGGTATGCATAACATTAGATCTATATCAATAAACAGAAAAGGATTTTTTTTCATTTAAACTTAAAAAAACCCCTCAGTTATGCATTCATATAATATCATGAAATATGAGTTACTGCAAAAGCAATCAGCTTAGACAGCTCATTAATCTTTCTCATACAAATATTGTGATCCCTGTATCTTTCCTCAACGATTTTTGTGTGTATGATTTAAGGATCAAAGAAATGATAACTAGTTTCCATGACAGCTTGAGATACAATGTGTTCTGCAACATGATGAACAATTAAATTGTGATTTAATTTCCCTTATTATTTTATAGTAACATAACATTAACAAAATAAATATGCTCTGATTGTGCTACGTAGGCGAAGTGGTTTCCTGCCTTAACACTACATTCATGCATTTGCTGAAACTAACCAGATTTCCACTAGTCTAAATAATCTCTACTGACACAGTATTCTTTCACAGAACCTAAAATTATGTCTCTACAGCCCTCATTTTGTAATGATACCCAAACTGGCTCTCATGGAGCTGTCTTGTATACCAGAAGCAATGGAGCTGCAGTTCTCCTCCCAGGTTATGTTAAGAGACTGTTAAATTGGTTCCAGTATTTGAGTCAGCTTGTTCAGAATTTGCTAATTTGGGTATTGCCAAGTGGCCCCACTTTGCTAAATGGTCTGATGGAAATATTTCCATTATTGCCAGTAGACTTCAGGCCATAGTCTGAACACCCTCTAGCAATAAATTGCATACACATGATATAAGTTATATGTAAACTCATTTTTTATTTGGTTCTTAACATACTGAGCACTGGCAATGTGTGTTTGTTACAATCATAAAGATCAAGTCCCTTTTTCGATTTGGAAGGCTAGCAAGAGAATCTATAGTTATCAGTATTTATTGTAGAGATGTTTCTGAGGTTTTTTGGGGGCATTCACTTTGGGATGTACTCACATTTTTCCACTTAGATAGAAATAATACACAGAATGTGATGAAAGAAAAAGAAATGTCTTCCAACATCACAACTTGTGCCCATTGCCTCCCTTCCTGTCACCTAGGACCACTAAAGGGAGTCTGACTCCATTTTCTCCATACTCTCCTATTAGGCAGTTAAGGACAGCAGTAAGGTGTCCTCTTAGCCTTCCTTTTTTAAGGCCAAAGAAATTTATCCAGCCTCTCCTTGTACATCATATGCTCCAGCCCCCATTAATCACCTTGGTGTCCACTGGACTCAGTGGACTAGCTACACTCTTGCTAGTACAGGCAGAACATAACTGGCCTTTTTCACTGCAGGGCACACTGTTGACTCATGTGCAACTTGTCATCCAAGACTGCTGCTTTTTTGGCTTTTTGGTGTTTTTTTTTTTCGTTGTTCCCCCCTCCACCCCCTCTTCTTCTCCCAAGCTGCTTGGCACCCAGTCAACCCACGCTCCCTTTGAGATTCTGCATGGGGTTATTCCACCCCAGGCACAGTCTTTCCTTTTTCCTTGGTTGAACTTCCAGATGCTCCTTTCAGTCCATTTCTCCAACCTGTGGAGGTCCTGCTGCATAAGAAGCCTGCTGTCCAGAGTAGCAGATGCTCTTCTCCAACTTGTCATCATCTGCAAATGTGCTGAGAGTATGCTCCACCTATTTTGGAAATAAAATGAGCTGAAGATTTTTTTAGTGATGCTGCCATAAAAAGAGGTTACCATAAGGACATAGACAGCCAGTATAAAATACTGCATCCTAAATAGAAAAAACCTGTCTAAGAAAATAACACCACATGCACCACAGATTTAACTGCATGTGGTGCTACTGGATTTTCCATATTCTTTGGTATCTACATGTATTTGTAGCTTTATCAATACATAGTTAAAAACAATTTAGAACAAGTTTTCATTTGAAAATGAAAACAGTTTTCAGTACTTTATTTTCATTCTCCCCAGGAGAAGATATTGAAGGTATAACTGCTATGAAATGGGTAACTTCCTTAACTGTGAGATACAAATGATTCTTTTGTCTACTGCACCACTGACAATGTGAACTCTAGTAACTAAAACCATTTTACAAGCTTTTCTCAGGTCAAGTGTTATAAAAACAGTCATTGAGCAATAAACACACTGGATGCTCTGTCCTATAATCTTTTTAACTATAATTATCCTTAATTTCACCAGTTTGTTCCATAAGGAAAACTGTGAAAGTAATCAGTAGTTTTCAATATCTTGTAAAACACATCTGCTCTGTTAAGAAAGGTCAGAACATTTTCACCCAAAGGAGTATCTGCTCAGTTCAGGTGTTGTTGAATTTGTATGTTAATATACAACAAAACTATAGCTTTTACATACTCTTTCCCTAGCTCACTTTCCTTGGGTAGTTTGCACTAAATAGCTAACATATGCCACAGCAAGTATTGCAGGAAACAATGACAATTAGAGCTACCTCTAGCTAGTATGAAGATGTCATATGGAGTTTTAATGTGTACATGAAGTGAACCTACTTTCATATTCAGTACTCTAAACATGATTAGTCAAACTTACATATACTGCAATGAGTATAAATAGATATATTAAAATTCTGTTTATTCTTTTTTTTTGGCACACTGTGATTCATTAAACAGCACCAATGAGGAATCAAAGTAAAGCCTAAATGTTGGACACATAATTTTCAAAATCACGAAAATCAAGTAATTTATACACAGAGGGATGGATACATAAGTGGATGCTAAAATTATTACAAATCTACACAAGAAAATACACTCTTTACAAATCAGAGTTTACAAGTGCACAGGGTTTGGCTTTTTTGTTTGTTTTTAAGAGGGTTTCCTTACACAGCTCAAAGAAATCACATCCTTAAACCTGAAGAGCTCTGCTTTTCGCAGTTTAGCATATCCCATCTGATAGATGGATATACAACTCATACAACAGTTATCCTTCCCCAGTTAAACGATCTTTACTAAGGAGGGTCCAAGCAACTACCACTTGCTTAAACTGCAGAAGTCCCAAAAACAGTGAATGTCTGCCTTCCAAGGATACGTAGTTTCTGCCCCAACAAGCACACATTCCAAAACATGAATGCAACTAAGCAATTAAAAAAAAAAAGATGTACCAGTGGCTTACTTGACTATACCAAGGTAGTCTAACAAAAAAAATAAAAAGTCCCCCCACCCCCCAAAAAAGACCCCACCAAAACCAAACAGGTTTTTCCAGACTTCTTGAGCTTTTTATTCAGTTTCTAAAAGAGTATTCAGTTTCTGTTGAAATATTTTAAAATCAGAAATCTGATTTATATAAATATATAAATATATATTTATATATTAAGAGAGATATATATATATGTATATATAAGCCTGTTATATTTCTGGTATAAGGTACCATATTAATTAGTCATTAATTCAGTATTTTTTGTGTATTTAATTCCTTGAGAAGAAGCCTGTAAGAGAACCAAAATTCTATGGATGCAATGGAGCTAACATCACACTTTTGGTTAAAATATTATGCATGGATCAGCTGAAGGAGTACTTCAAACTGCAGAGATACAATATTTTATAGTTATGTGTTTTATTGAGGTCTTTGATGAATAAAGAGAGGAACAGAAATGAAAGGCTTTTGTAATACAAGTTATCCTTGTTTCACTTGCATACATCGCATTCTCAGAAAACATGAATTCTAGAGGTAGAAAGAAATGCTCAAAACTTAAAATCCATGAAGTATACAGTATTTAAGTAATCAAGAACTGTCCAAAAACAATGGAAAATTCCAATTATCCATATTCCCTTATTAAACTATCTTTTGAATCTAATGATGCTAACATTGCTCTAGTAGCATCAATTCCAATACATTCAACAAGAATTAAACCATAAAATTTCATAATGTTAAGTGATAACTCATTACAATTAAATTAGGTGTTTACTAAACAGCTGAGAATCATAAGATCTAGATAAAGATGTAGAAAAGACAATTTTGAAGTAACTCTGGTGTGGATCATCCAGCACTCTTGGCACCTCAAGCATTTTTCTGCATGGCAATTATTTGTTAAACCGTAATCAGTAAATTTAGATTGCTATCTCGGTGCATCATTAGAGGCAAAAGAATGCAGAATGATTTTTGTCATGGTTCTGCTAAGCAGTTTTGTCTGGTCTCTGGAAAAAAATAACAAGCATGGAGTTAATCAACACAGTCAATAACTGCAACTCTTTAAAGCACAAAGATCCTGACAACCATCCTCTTCCCCTGAAGCTGTAAGTGTAGCTTCTGTAAATAAGAATAATCAACGGCAATTACCAATAATTTACTCCTAGGATTGTTGAAAAATACTATACAGAAATCTGTCATAAAACCCTCATTGAAAATGCCAATGAAAAACACATTGTGGGACAATGTGTACCAGTATAGATTGTAGTTAATTGCCTTCTGTTGTAACCTCTATACACAGCAAGCCAAACCTTGGTCTCAGTTATGTCCCTGTAACATCAGTGAAGTTAGTATGACTTGCATGGGCATATCAGGAAGAAGATTTGGGCCTTGAATAGTCAGAGACACTGTAGTTTGATGTATATGAATGAGGTCTGTCTTGTCATGCACTTGATATACTTTTCATCCTTTATTCTAATAAAAAAAGTAAAGCAAAATCCCTAGAGGCATACAATATCTTAGCCTTTTTTCAGAACCACTGCTATGAGGGAATAGTGTATTACATCTTCCCCTCTACAAGCAGGCTTACTTGAGATTCTAAACCAAACTTTCTAAACCAAACCAAACACATATGCACCCATGGAGATCCAAAGGGATTCAGGGAGCCAAAGGAATAAGAATTTTTTTTTTTTCCCTCTGGTCCCAGGAGATTTATTCCAGCTCTCCATGGAAGAAGTCAAATTGGTTTGGTTTGTTGCCACTGAATATGTAAGGAACTTTACAATTTTAGGAACGATGCAGCCCTTTACCTCATATTTACAGCTCCTTGCATCATATTTAGTTACAGAATTCTTGGACTGATAGTAATGAAAGATGAATTTTTAAAGATGACATTTCACAAAGATACACATTCTAATAACATGCACCATGCTAGTGCCGAAGATGCCCATCAGAGGGACATTTAGGATAGCAATCTGCATATCCTAAATTGCATTTTCTGTTGGATTATCTACCATCCTATATGAGGCATGCTTTTTCTCAGACTACTGTCATATTCTCACAGAACCTTTTAGCTCTTGTCCAGTCTTCCTCTCTGGCTAAAGATCACTAAGACTATGCAAGTGCATCAGATGATCTAAGAAAATAATAAATAAATAAAATAATCCTTCAATATTTTTCATCTTTTTCTTTGACTTAACCCCAGCTGGTGACTAAGCACCATCAAGCCACTCGTTCACTCTCCCCTTGGTGGGATGGGGGAGAGAATCGGAAGGGTAAAAGTGAGAAAACTCATGGGTTGAGATAAAGACAGTTTAACAGGTAAAGCAAAAGCTGCACACACAAGCAAAGCAAAACAAGGAATTCATTCACTCCTTCTCATGAGCAGGCAGGTGTTCAGCCATCTCCAGGAAAGCAGGGCTCCATCACACGTAATGGTTACCTGGGAAGACAAATGCCATCACTCCAAATGTCCCCCCTTCCTTCTTCTTTGCCCAGCTTTATATACTGAGCATGACGTCATATGGTATGGAATAGCCCTTTGGTCAGCTGGGGTCAGCTGTCCCAGCTGTGTTCCCTCCCAACTTCTTGTGCACCCCCAGCCTCCTCGCTGGTGGGGTGGGGTGAGAAGCAGAAAAGGCCTTGACTCTGTGTAAGCACTGCTCAGCAATAACAAATCATCCCTGTATTATCAACACTGTTCTCAGCACAAATCCAAAACATAGCCCCATACCAGCTACTGTGAAGAAAGATAACTCTATCCCAGCCAAAACAAGCATACTGTGATATGGTATTACTAAATACATTACAAGTAAGACATAAATGAAAGATCTTTACGTTGTTGGAACAAATCGAGGATGCACATATAGTTTAGGAAAGGGGAATTGTTTGCACTGTCTGTGAGACCATGCCTATAGAAATGAAAATTTATGATATAATGACATGAAATTTACCTTTCATAATCATAACATCAGTCTCTCTTCCCCCTGGATCTAGCCCTCAAGTTTCCCTCCAGTCTTGTGTGTGGTTTTTTTGTTGTTTTTTTTAGGTGGTTTTTTTCTTTTTCTTTTTTTCCCTACAAACCCAGAAAAGAATCCATTTCTGTTCCATTACTCTTAGGATACCTGTCTTTGCTGACATTTCTTGTTGCTGCTGTAAGCTTGGAATGCCTTCCAGAGGCAAAAACTTCAAGATCTATGGTACGAGGAAGAAGAAGAAATATTTGTATTACTACTTATTGTTACCTTCTGAGGTTGTTTATGAGTGAATGAATGGATGAGTGACATCAGCTGCTGAGATCAAGCTATGAAACAAAATTGCTGCTGAACCAGCAGAAAATGGAGAAGAGATGGACTACTGCTGTTACTAGCTGTACGGATGAAGAAAATGTCATTGTTTCCAGGCAAATGCAATAAAGCTTAACACAAGACTGTAGGGGAATGCTATCAAAGACATATTTATCCTTTAGGCAAAATGTAAACACACAATCCTTTGCTAATATGAATTGTCATAACCCCAAGAAGTTATACAGAATTGCAACAATTCGAATTAGTTGGTTCTCTCCCAAAATATCTGGTTCTATTAAGAACCTCTTAAAAGTCACTGCCATAGTGGTAATTCTCTCCAGAACCTGTGAACAACTCATACTAACTGGATGAGTAGATGCCACAATGTGCAATTAATGAAAGAGAAGAAGGTTCAGCATTGCAGGAAATCTTTTGTAGACCAGCACATGCAGAAAAGTAAATTGAAACACAGAAGAATATTTTAAAATCCACAATGATTTGAGTCACAGACTTTGGATTTTGAGTTTGATTCTAAAATATGAAACACCATAGGAGCTAGAAGACCATCCTAAAGCAAGTATCCATTTTTGTCATCATTATCTTTTTATGATAAATGGTCAGTCCTCTGTTCAGAGGTAGATTCACAGATTCTCAAGAAAAACTAATTACTGATTTGAATAGTACTGCCTTCACTGTGAAAAAGAACACATAGCAGGTGTTGATGGAGAAAAAAAGAGGGAAAAGAATGTGTCTAACAGTTTTCCATACTGAAAAGGAAGTGATAAAACTGCTTTCAATTTCTATTTGTTTTGGTAAAAAAATCCCAAATTCTGATCAACAAATATTTTAATCTTGAGAATAGGTGATAAGGCCCTACAGTTTTAAGTCAGCTGTACATTTTAGTTGCAGCTCTCCCAGGTTCCTCATGCAGAGCGAGCAAAAACAGTGAGCCAACCGAGAGTATTAAAGAATACCTCGACATAAGATCATCATACTGGGCTCACATTATTTACTGTGGGATGATAACACAGAGTATGGAAAGATGCACCAGAGACCAATTTCATTATCATTTGAGCAATGCCAAGGTTAATGACAATGGGGAATGTTCAAGAACTGTGTTGGTGCAAACTCTGCCGGGAACTCCTGGGCAGTGGTGCATTTCTTATACTGCTCGGACACTGTTCAAACAGAAGAGGCATCTGCACGGACACAGAAAGCAAACAGGCTTACTATAGCCAGCAATGTTTTACCTTGATGCTTAGATAGCTTAAACTACTACTTGTTTCTACAACTAATAAAAAATAATCTGAAAGGGAAAAAAAGATATAGAAAATATAAAAGTAGCTTCCATTAGATAGAGTGTGGTTTAAGGAGGGAAAACAAACCCACCACAACACCTATTTGTTGGCAAATTACTTTACAACAGCTTTCTGATAGAAACTAGTCATCTGACCCTGCATAGCAGTGTGTTTTCCCCATGAAAATATCAGAAATCATACTTTATTTTAATGAGTTTGGAGGTAAAACAGTGTGCGTGTGTGTAGGTGGCTCTATATCACACAGTTACTGAAACAATGTAGGAGGCAGCATTTGGGCTGTTGGTATCTGATGTTTTTCTAAAATACACCCATTTAGGAAGTTGCCTAAACCATGAATAACCTTATTGAAATCACGTGTTACTTGAGAGGATTGAGCCATCCACATCCACACCATTTGCAACAGGAAACAAACAGCCCCCTGCCACCCCACCTTCCCCTGAAATTTTAACAAAAACCTTTTGTAGCTAAGTAATTTATTGCAAACACTACAGTCTGCATGATTTTTCAGCACAGTCTTGCTGATACACAAAAGTCTGCCACACATGAATTACGAACAACTTTACACACATATTTTCTCATCTGAGCAGTAACCAAAAGGTGTCTTTACACTTTCGATGATGGAAAGGCAAAGATAAATATAAAGCTGGATGGCTGACAGCTGGTATTAAAAACAAGGCCAAGTATTATCCAGCAAAACTGGCAGAGTCATTTGACTTAAACTCTTTGCTTACTTCTGATTATTCACATGTTTTCACAAGAAGATTGGGCTCCCACTGTATTTATATTTCTTTCTTCCTTTTTGCATGGTAAAGGAAGCCTTTACTTGAGTTTTTACTGACATATTTTTTCCAACACAATAGAAATAAAAATGTAAAAAGCTAAAGACATTCATTAGCCTTCTGACAACAGACAGAAGAAAAATCATCCCATTCACTGTTTCTGTTGCAGGATAATGACAGCGAGGAGATATTCAAGAGGTTCGCATGAGAGGAGGTAGAGACTGATGTTACCTGTATGTTCTCAAGTACACACTATCAAAACTAAAGCATGTGAATTACAATTTATCATCTAAATGGATGTTTGCAATCATGTCAGACATCAACATAACTACACACAAAAAGGACATGACTATCTCTTCCAGGATGTTTTTTCTTTTTTTACAAGCTTTAAAATTCCAGTAAGGGTAAGTTCAGTTATCAATCACTTGGAAGAAAAATACCACGTACATATGATCCAGTGCTGCAACTAGATCTCACTGCTTATGCTTCACTGCTGCACTTCTAATTGCACCAGCACTTTCTTGCTCTGCACTCCACACTGATTCAGCAGTACTGCCTTCAGTTTTGTTACCTTTAAGATCTTAGTCTCCCATCCTCGAAATTTGGCTGAAGTTGAACTCTAGATCACAGTCTCTTTATTCATTGACATTATTGTTCTGCTGTTTTTAAAAAACAAGTACAAGCTGAGGGTTCAATTACAGAGGGCAGTTGCATTGCCCCAGGGGGTGGAGAAACCTACAAACCGTGAATCAGAGTTACAATATGCCTCCTATTTCTCTTCTTCTAGAAAATCATTGATGTATCCCCCCTACACCACCCCTATACTTAATTATATACTAAGGCATGTATAATTAATTAATTATACATGCTCTGATACAGCTGCACTGGCTGTAGCACTGGGAGGGGAAAAGCTGAGCCTACCACCTGTGCAGGAGGGGAAATAATAGCTCTATTGAGGCTGCCTTTGCCTCCCTTGCTGTACTGTTCTTAGCTTATTCCTTTAAAAAGGAAAAAGAAAAAGAGAAAAAGTTAGAAAGTAAGTACTTTTTCCAGGAGTTGTTCTTTATTTTGCTGGACTTCAGATCAGACTTTTTGTTTGGAAATTATGTGTGGATGTAAAACTGGTTTGTCTATCAAGATATAAATTTTCTCTCAAGGGGATGTCTGACAATCTGTTAACACAGTGTATAATGGAGAGGGTAGGGGGCAGATCACAGGCCAGATTGTTAGCTGGTATAAAAGAGGTGTTAATGCCATTGACTTTAATAGGGCTACGTCAATATCCACCAGCTTAAGGTTCTCTGTATCACAGCCCATAGACCACTTGCGGCTTGCAAAGCCTTTGTATTCAGTCCACAAAGGGACTTTTTAATTGTGGCTATACTTGACAGAATCATAAAAATGTACTATTATCAGTTTACCCAGTGATTCTCTAGCATTCCTAAGGATTAACATCTCTCCTTGGAAGCACACAGAGTTGTGAGAAAACCTTCTCAGCTAAATCCAAGTTGAATTCAGAGGTGATCATTGGAAACTTTCATTAAACCATTTATATTGTGATAATTCATTTTGAACCCATTCTGTCTCAAATTATTAGCAAGGAAATTTAGCTGTGAAGATCCCACCTTTGAGTAAATTAAGAAAATATGTTGATTTTTTAAAGTAACTTTGTATATGTAACATATCACCTTATAATTGTTAGACAAAAAAGCAACATGGTTCACGTAAATTTTGTAATGCTGTTCTGAGGATGATGCCTTATCTGTTAAGCGTTCCAACATGAACAAAACTTTGGGGATTCCTCCTCTGTATGCTAATTGTTAAGTAAAGCTCATGAAAGCATAGAAAATATCTAACATGGAGTTTTTTTCTGTGAAGTGGAGATTTCAACTGCTTATTTGTGAGAGAAAGATGGCCTTGCTCTCTAGAAATTAGTAGAAAAAAAAACCTGAATGTCTTTATGCAACTAGGATTGCAAAGTCTTCTCTAGAGTGTGAATGCATGCCAGGTTTGTTTATTCTTCCTAAAACATAGTATTCTCAATAATAAGGACTTAAAAGACATAGTACAGCTCTCCTAAATTCCCTGCACAAGTTCTTCCTCCCCTCCAGGTTATAAGTCTAAATAATAAAAAAAATTAAAGAATGTTTGGGGTTTTTTTGTAAGTGGTTGTGGGGTTTCTGTGGCTAAAAGCCTTCAGTGCTTCAAGCTTCATCTTGCTCTCCCACACCCAAGTAGTAAAAACTTTTTTCTTCTCCAAATGAAAGCAGTATCTGCATATGTGAAGCTTAGAGAACAGCTGGGCTGCTGAGAAAATATCAAATATTGTGCAATCTGGCAACATCAAAACTGTTTACTTTGGAATAACTTTTCCTCAAGAGGTGGGTGCACTTTGGCAGTCGGTGAAATGATCCCCAGATATCCGTCACTCCCGTTGCTGTTGAGATATTAAACTAATAAGTACGAAATTCTGGCTCCAGAACATACACATTTCAAAAGCTGACATCAGTGGGGAACAGATAATCCTCTGAAGGCAGAATGAGTCAATAATTTTGCTGAACACTCTTAAAGTTGCACAGATTTCTTGGGTAGTATGGCAAAAAAAATTAGAATGGCAAGGCTTTTTATTATTAACAACAGTGTTATCGTAACATAATAACTTTCAAAAATAATGTAAGTTTATCACATAACTGCTAAAGCTTCCTGCAATTGTATTTTCATCAAAGCTTTTTTTAAAATATCCAGTGTTAATAACCAAATTGGCTCTAGAGACTAGTGTCAATTTTCCTTTCTCTTCTTTTTTTACCACTATGGTTCTGTTGAGGGAGATATTCCTACTTTAACGATGCTGATGTCTAATACGCCAAAGAAAAGATAATATTTTTGTTTCTCTTTAATATGGGATATTGTAAATCATTAATATACATAGCTGTATTTCTTTCAGAAAATGTCCCTAGTGCTCAAATTCAGAGTGAAAATTTAGCAGAATAATCCTAGATTTTCTTTGTATCTATTACTCTTTCTTTGTACAAGACAGATATGGATATCAATTGAGCCAATTTAAGATGATGGTCAGTGAAATTTTAGTGCACTTAAAAATACTTGGGTCTTAACATAAAAAAAAATTTAGAAATATCTGGCTGCAAACTCCAATGTTAGCACAGAATTTCTTCAAATCTTACTGCTTAATACAAAACCTTTTTTTTTACAGATTCATGCTATATTTTCTTCCTTTTCTACCAGCAGAAAACATTGGCTAATTTAGTATTTCAAGAAAGAAACTAAAATCAATTAAACAAAAGAAGAAAGTTACACATTAACACACGTATAAGACTGTGCAACAGTTTAGAACTTTACCTTTCCAGTCTGTTTCACTTTGATTGACTATACAGTTAAGAGAGTTATGAAGACTGTCGGGAGCAAAACCTGAACATAAATGTTGAGTTTTTGTTTAAGTTGTTACTCTACTGTAACATGCATATATTTCGTTTTTTACAGTCAAAGACAAACAATAGAACCTGTCTCCAGTTGAAAACTCAAACAAACTCAGTTTTGAGTGGAGTCAAACCATTCCCAGCACTTACCTAAGAATAGTTGCAAACAATTTACTCCACTTCTCAAGTAGAAATAAACCTTTTCAATGGAAAATGAAGGGCTATCCCATTTTATCCTTTTATCAAACTAGATAAAAAAGAAAGTGGAGTTAACTATGGTAACTAATGAACTGTATACTTATACTTCTTCTTTATGCAATTAAAGTACTAATAGCAACATTAAAGCCTGTTTGAAAAAACACAGACCATGTAATACAAAACAAAAAATTTCTCAGTGGTATTCTAAGTCAAGGTACATCTAAGGAATTCTAATGATGTGTAAGAGAGTACCGGTAAACAAAAAGTAGTAGTCTGTGAAAGCTGGCATGACTTTAAGGAATTTACAACACAAAATATTCAAGAAAACCGTCAAAACAGTTAGTGTTTGAAATCTTTTTTCCCTTCTGTGGTAAAAATGTTCCTAACCAGGTTCATTTCACGGCTGTATCTGGCTTTTATCGTATCTGAGATGATGCAATGGAAAGAAGACTCTAAGCACAAATACTAGGTCAAATTATCTATAAAGCTATACTTGTGCAATAGTACATGTGTACTTCTCATCTTTGCAGTCTTTTTCACAGATGAAGTTTTTAAGAGGCTTTCTAGCTCAGTTCAGAAATCCTCATCTCAGTTTTCCTCTTGCCACTCTTTGGCAATTTATAATTTACTGGGTAGCTGGATATGTGCAGAAGGACACCATTCCAGAATGCACCGCATTACAACAGGGCCTCATAATTCCTCTTATCTTCACCCTTTTAACTACTCAGTTCACTTACTCCTGTACCAAAGATATATTCTTTTTTTTAAGAAAGGTTTCTTTTCTTCTTATTAAGTCTTGCTTGCCTCTTGAGCTAGCACCGTTGCTTAAGTGGAATTCTTTTGCCAAAGCCTCCATTTTTCTCCCTCGTGGAAACCCTCACTATATTTTGTGACTTGTGCTTTCTTTCAGTTAACCTTCCTCAACTGCAAGTTTGCACTCTCCAAGGCAAATAATGTCTTGATTTAATGTTAGCTACCTGATTAAAGGGAACAGGTTTTGCTGTTCATAAATATTTTCAAGATGGCCACTAGCATGTTATAGGCTCTACTGAACACTCTTTATAGAATTTTTTACTGCAAATAGTAAATACATACCTGGAAGGAAAAGAAACAATATTCTATTCTGATTCTATTCAAACTCTTCACATATTTAGATGCCTAAACCATCTGATATTTTTCTTTCAAGGAAGGTCACAAGGTCATATGGGAAGTCAGGATATCCAAAAACAAGTCAGAGAATTAACCAGTGGTCCAGCATTTTTTTAGTAGTTGAACACCTCAAAACCTTAGTTTTTCAGTCCTGCATTTATTTCTTTCCAGCCATTTTTTTCCTGTTCTGTGCAATTCTCAAATAGTTATTTTCTTACACAAATATTATTATGGGATGGCCTATGGGAATACGTCCTCTCTGTAAATGATTAAGTCCCCATGTCCCTGGAACAGAACCAGTGCTGTGGAATCTCTTCCCAGCCCATTGTAATCCCCTGCCTATCCTTGCACGGGAATTTTCAGAGGGACTTGTCAGAGCAGAAATAAGACATTCTCTGTATTAATGACCTTTCTTTTACTCAAGTCTTTTAAGCAAGAATGAATGATATAACTTATTTTGAAATTTGTTCCATTTACCTCTCTGTCAACTTCTGATAAATCCAAGATTCTGGTCAGTGGCAGCAGAGCTTTGTAAGGGCATATACAGTCATAAGTGGGAGGGCTAAAGAGAAAGCACCAAAATCAAAAATAATTCACATAGACGGCTCCTGCCTGTGTCCAGCTGGCTGGGTCTTCTCCTTCCATGAATCACTTTGAAGACGAGGTGATCCTGAGAACTTCTGAGAGAGCTGAGGACCTGCCTCAAAATTAAGAAGAGTGATGGTAAGTCAGTCTAGTGTAAATAATTTTCAAATGAAAACATTACTGAGCTTCAGAGATGCATTACACTTCATCATTTATGAACCTTACATTTTTTTCTGATGGAGACTGATAGCTAAAAAATGATAAGGAAGCTTGTTGTTGCAAGATCTCTTGCCTGCTGATACAGATCCCTAGGTTTGGTTAACTCACAAAACTGACCCTGAAATAGCCTGAACTCAGCACAGACTGCAGGAGTCAAGGCGGTCACCAGGATCTGCGTAGCAGAAATTCCACACTTAAGCCGTGCTGTCAATTAGACAGGTTCCACTGTAATGGTGTGTCTTCTGTCAAACATTTCTGAATAGACTCTTGTTCCATTTGATAGTTTCCTGAGCGAGCTTTATCACAGTTCTGATGTATGGTAACCTGATAAGCCTTCATTTAGCACCCTTCTATCACTATTTAACCTTACCATGCATCTAGGGACTACCATCAAAATGGCAGTTTTTTGTGGTGATGGAGTGCTCACGAGTGGTTAAAGCAGACTAACCATGTTTTTGTTACAAAATAGAGTCTGCATCCCACAGTCTTGCTAAATCCTTGCTAACAGGAGTTTCATCATCTAAAATGTTAGCTGTTCAAATGTGATAAGGTTTCTAAGAGCATAAAAGTCTCTAAACAAACTAATTCTGTGAGAGAGGCATGTGTAAGGTGTTAGCATTATTGTCAGATAATGCTTTAACTGAGCTTTCTATATTTGTCTCTGGATAGTAAGAAAATATCTTGTTAGAATCATGCTTTAGAAATTCAATTCAGCTATTTTATGGAGGAAACAAAAAATCAATGTTTCACATTAGTATATTTATTGTTAATGCTATTTAAATCTAAACAAAAAAAACCTGTAACCTTTAACAGATGTAAGAGTATGTATAGCTAAAAATGTCAGAAAGCTCTTTAGTTGGTTCAGAAAATATTGAGATCAATATTTTAAACTGTGGAAAAGTTATTAGTCTGTCAGTCAACAGTACAGGATCAAATGTAAAAAGAATTAAGAAAAAGATTCTTCAGAGAAGCATCAGACTGTCTTTTGTCTTTTTCACTCAAAAGTACAAAATAACACTCAAGAAATTAAGTAACTAATTAAATCTCTGTTTACTTATATATAAATACCTGTTTTTATATATATAATACATATATTTATATATTTTACATATAAAATATATATCTTTATATAGATATAAATATAATGTAAACATAATACATATTATATCTTATGACTATATGTAATATATAAAATATAATATGTTATAAATATAGTGTATTTATATAAATATATATTTTTATTTAATATAAAATATATTTATATATTTAAAAATATGTGTTTATTCTGGTTTTTTTGGGAGGGGTTGTTTTTAAAGCTTTCCACTGCTCCAGGTACCTTCTGTACTGACTGCTGCATATACAGCTAGGTTATGTCATCCTGACGTGACATGTAGTGACTAGTACTTTCTTCTACACACCATCTTGATTTCACTAAGTCCAGTAAGCATTTGTTGTAACTTCACAATTAAAAATATAATGCTCAGTCCTTTACTGAACCTAAAGTAGATGGATCTGTGTTTGTAGGGGAGCCACAGTGAGGTCAATGGGGATAAGCAAGGACACAACACTTTGGCTATACAAAACTTCAGTAATAAAACCTGGCTTCTGTTTCTAGAGTACATGAAATCCAGGTGATATAGAGAACATTTCAATTGTACTTCTGTGCCCCTACTAATTTAAGTGACTGCTAATAAACAATTGTATCATTTTCTGGAGCTAAGGAGATCTATTCAAGGAGACAAAAAGCGTATCAGAATCTAGGAACTTTCCATGGAGTTCAGTATGGCTTTTGAATTTATAATGTTAAAATAAACAAACCACTATATACTTATGTTATATAGTATGTATGTTTTACTGCATATAAATAACACTTATATACATATGCCCACATGTATGCTTACATGTGCATTTGTATAGTAACTATATAGGAAATTAATTATGAATTTTGTAATAAATAATGTTATTGTAATTTATTTCGTATCTTATGAGAAAATAAAAGGTTTTAGTCATTGACCTTTTAAATCACAGATTTGAACCACAATTTTCAAGACATTTTAAATTTTAACTCATTTTTTCAAAATAAAAAAATAAATTAGAAATAGCAAATTGTAGATTGTGATCCAAATCATAACAGGAAAGAGCTATTTTCAGTATCCATGATGTAAGTGTTTACTAATATATCCATGCAGCTGGGGGCAAGGATACGAAAAGGGGATTAAATATACTACATTTCTAGGACAGTAACTTGGTTGTGATTCATAGTCATAACAGCAATTATTTTCTGATCTCAACAGGATAAGGAAAAAGGGAGTGCCATTTCTTCAGTGTTGGTGGTTGAGGATAGCAGTAAACTTTCTGAAAGTTCCTATACCACTTACACTCTTTTGTGTACCCTAAACCACTTTTCCTGAGTAGAGATAAAAGGTAACAATGCCACATAATGATATATTTTTGTGATTATATCTATGGTTAACGTCTCCTCTCATGCTTTCTCACCGATCAGATACTTGATAGTATCTTCACTCTATGTATTTTGGCAAAAATTATTAAAACAACTGCTCAGTTGATTGAGAGCTCTCTCACCAGGTAGTGACCTTCATCTAGTGACATCCTGAAACTGAATAAGGATTACAAAAATCTGTTTAAGTTTTCCTCATGAAAGAACTTATAACTATTTTACCTAATATATCAAATTTTGGAATCAGCATTAGTTGCTGATAGAACAGACATATTTTACAAACAGTATAGGAACAGATAGAGGAGTCAAACTGGGCCAATTTAGAAGAGAATAAACAGGAGGTATTTTTATTCGAAAACTATTTCCACGGAGTGGGGCGGCGGGGCAGAAACAACACGACCCTCTTCTTTTAAGAAATTCTTTTCTAGTAGTAAGACTTTAAGGATCACATTGCAAATCCCAGTTAATATAATAGTTTGTGTGTTTTCCAGAACATGTGCACTGTCTGAAACAATATATGCAAAATGTCAATGTCTTTTATTTCCCTCAGTACTTCAGGTCTAGAGTCTAATAATAAAGTGCATAAAAAACGCATGAGTTGGAAGAGCAATAATCATAATCTTTCATAATCAATTATCTTCATAGTCTGTGATAAGGGTTTTTTTGACTCTCTGCATAGGCAGATTTTGAAATGTATCATCAGGAATTAAGAAATAGTCTCTTTTTGTTGATTTGGGATTTTTTCCCCAAATAGGTGATATATGTAGTACTAATAAATATAGCCATTTTGAATGGAACAAATCCTGTTGTTTTTATTCTTATAACCTATGCTATATAAGTAACCGGTTCACCAGAATACAAGTGTTTGTTCTTATTTGTTATATACTGGTGAAAATGCCTTTGGTGAAAATTTACTTTCAGGAGTATAAAACCCATGCACATATGCACAAGGTTATATGGGACCTGAAGTATAGATTAGAATTGAACAGCGAGATTACAACAAAAGGTTTTCTATGTTAAACTGCTTTGCCTGTGCACACGAAGTATACCATCACAGGTGAAATGTATTAATTTGTCAAACCAAGGGGAATTGTTTATGTACCCAAGACATGAGTTTGTAAGGCTGATTACTTTGACACTCATAGAGAAAAAGTTAGAATTAAGATGAATCGCCATTATCATAAATTATGTATAGTAAAGCTCAGCAGTGTCTTATTCTGTTGTTAGGCAGATAAAGTTCTGCCGGCTGATGGCCACAGTGTGGTTTTGACCTGGCTCATTCCTTTATGAATATAAAATATAAAAATTTATTTTGTATTATTTGAATCTAATTCTTTGAGAGTTCAGAATAAAATGTTTGTTATGAATGAATGTTTTAATATGTTTCAAATCTTTCTACGAAGTTTTGTTAGAAAGGACAAAAATGGTTTCTACATTTATCATAACATTGATTCTTTGATGTAGAATTGATTCTTCAGTCTCTGAAACTCCATTATAGTTACAAAAGAAAATATCTATTTTTAAACACTCTTTAATGAGTGAGTACAAGGTTTTTTAGCTAACTTCCAAGGTATGATTGCTTTGATCTTTCAGCTATAGTCCTTTAGAAATGACAGCTCGTAAAGAAACACAAGGAAGCATTCAGATTGAAAACCTACTGAGAAACATTAAGGAATAAGAGTTATTCTTTGGCTTCAGGAGACATATCATACCACTTTATGTTAAGACATAGAACCCAACCCTGTGTCCTGATTACTCTGTTGCAAAGCCAGACTGAGTTCCTTGTGGTCAAAATAGTAAACCTATACCCATATCACTTTAGATGAAACTAGATTTGTTTGCCTTTTTCTGTGAATCCTATCACATTCTAAATGGAAAGTGGAGAGCTTTGTACTCCTATTAAATACTACATCAAAGACATAATAAACAAGGACATAAAAACTAGAAGTCATCAACACATGCTGCAGCAGAGACCACTGAAAAGTTATTTTCCCTCTTGAGTGACAGTCACAGCATTTGAGAATTGGTCCAGCAGCTAAGGCAAGGAAATCAACCTTCATTTTCCCTTAATTACTTTGAAACCTTATGCAATATCATATGCAATTTAATTGGCAGAAAAACCTTCTGGACAACTGTTTGAACCCCATGCTTATTCCCTTGCCCTTGTGGACAACGATTACTCACAGGAAAATTCTTACTTGTTTCAATGAAACTAGTCAAGATTTAGCGCTATACAATGGAAGTAAAGCATTTTCAGTCTGGTCATTTGCCATGAAATATTAATACATATGAAAAGCATTGATTGGCATTTATATGCTTTTAGAAGTTTGGCATTTTTAAGTAGGGCTTCTTGTTCATCAAAGCAAAACAGCGGTGCTTGCAGTTCAAAGGCTTTACTCATCAAGACCTCTTGTAGTAAGTAAGAACTGTACGTTATGGCAAACTAAAACCAAGACATCCATGGTCACAATGTCTAAATGAGGTTTGGATTAAATCACCCTGATGAATAAGTCTTAAATGCCATATATGCCTTAAACACTCTTCACAGTTTTTTGATGATGATATTTATCTTCTAGGGTTCTTGGGGTGTTGCTACTTCACTCATTTGTCATATATGACTGATATTATTGTAATTTCTACATGACTAAGGCTATGCAAAACCATTTCTTTCTTTTAACTTTGCAACATGCAGGTGTTTGGGGTTTTTTATTCCTTTTTTTGTGTCTTATGGAAATTAAAGATAAAGAGAAGGTTGGAGGAAAAGGGAAAGCAATAAAATGCTCTTTGAGAAATAGACAACTGCAAGTGGCAAAATAACAATTGTTAAACCACAAACTAAGTAACTATTATTTTCTGTCATCCTTATATATGCTAAGTATTACCTTATTCATTTCAGATTCACTGAATATAATCATGGAATGTAGGGCTATTTGGCATGACTATGAACAGCAGAAATTGTTACTTAAGAGGTTTTAAAAAAGATCAACCATAAGCCTATATCCTGATGTTATTTTATTTATTATAACATTTATTAAATAACTAAAAACTAAGACTTTCATACTTCCTATTAATGTAATTTACATTTATGATTTTATATAAGACAAAATACTACAACAGTTTGCATCCACAAGTAGTATATATATTTCAAACTCCAAGCATCCATTCATTAATTATGCTTCAAATAGGTTAAAGATTCAAAGCCTTGCAGCTATGTCTGATTCTTTCACTTAGCCCTTTAAGAACTGAATTTGTCAAAATATGCGTGTATTGGAGTGCTTGGTTACTCTTACAGCAGTTTTCATTTACTCTTTTTATCTTTAGTTTGTCTCAGGAATAATTTTTTTGAGAGATCTTGATTCACTTTCACTTCTCAAACCATTTTTCTCATACTTGTTTCTTGTTTTCTATTATCTTTTATGGTTTTGAGTGAACAAACCTTTGAATCTCTTACAAATGACACAATAAAGTGACAAGATTAACATCTGGATTTTTCATTCTCTTTTAGGGAACAGTTGCAAAGGAATTCCTTGATAGTTTGAAAAATTTCAGTCTTCTATATTCAAAACCATCAACCAAACTACTTGTTTCTTCCAGCCATCTCTACAACTGATTTTTGCTACTTGGAGCCTCATGAGGAAGACTGGTTTTAGTTTTTTAGAAGTATGGCTATTCACAGTTTAATTCAAATATTGGTGATCAAAATTCCCAGGAAAGAATTCTAAATATGCTATTCTTCTTTCTATCTTTTACTCAAGTTCAGCAAATATTGTTACATAACAATGCATTAAATAATTACCAATGTTCATATTCAGAGGCGATCACTGATCAGGACTGCTCTAAATGTGTTAACAATGCTCTAATGGACCTTATACATCTAATGGATTTCCTTATACACGAAGGGGAATGACAGAGCAAATCTAACAGTTAAGACCCTGCTAGCTTCTTTCAGAAAAAGTTCTGCCATGATTCAATATTTGTAAGTATGGTGAGCTAGAACCAGCAATGTGGGGAGTTTAAAAGGAATCCAACTAAAGTGTCACTTGCAATCTTTCGTCTTGCCTATCCAAAGATCTTGAATAAGAACCAGATCTCTGAAGTGATCTTTCTGTGTTGCATATTGGTTGCATTAATCATGAATTAGGGGATGAACAGGATAGCAAACTTTGAAAACGTGAATGAAGTCACTATTATAACTTTTCTTAAAGAGATGCCACAAATAATAAAATAGAAGCAGATTTTTTTTTTCCAGAAAAATATTTTTATTCTAAGAAAATTTCTCTAGAGTAGAAAAAACTACTTAGATTTTGTGTTGGGGAAAAAAATGAAAACAGATAAATTCTCAAATTTTTTTTCAGTGTTTTAGAACAAAGTACTGAACTTCAAATTCACATTTCAAATAACATTTTGGTTAGAAGTTTATTGGTATTTAATTAAAAACATAGGTAAATCACAGGAAAAGAAACTTGATGGAATTTAAAGCAAGCTATGTTGCTTTCCCCATTCTTTCATTCAACTGCTAAAAATAATCACATTTCAGGTAAAGCCAAAGCATTAATCAGACAGAGTATACTTTTAGTTTGTTATTAATTTTTCCTGCCCGTATAGTCTACATTGTGTTCCCTCACATTTACTGTGTATCCTAGTTTCTCTGGGATACTGTGAAGTCAACATAGCTAACACTGTCTCCAATATATTGACAATACTAACAAAAAGCTTTCTGTTCAACAGGATATTTTCTTAGTGTTGTATCTTGGATGAGAAGTGCATTATTTCAACTTCTCAGTAAAAGGAGAAGGATAAGACAGTTGTTATTTTTAACTTATTTGTTAGGAACTAACAGAAAGATGCACTGTGCATAAAGAAAGCTTGGATGAAAAAATGTAAACTTGTCTGTAGGAATTCTTCTAAATCTTCCACTGTATTCATAATACAGAAGTCACCTACCTACTTGAAATTAAACTGGTGGGCATATCATGGTAAATATTTGACCACTTCTTCTAAGCCAAAAATGAGGAAAGAGTTTAAAATATTCAGGACATGAAAATTATTCTTAGAGTACAAGTAGTGCATTACTCTACTTGACAGATGTATGTGTTTGTCCTCTATGGGATATCATCTGTGGGATTACTGCCTGCTGTATTTTAGGGCTTATTTTTCATGTGATGATGGTGCTGCTTTTTTACTCACAATATTCTCAGCTGAATCTTGATGTGATTTTTTTCAATGCACTTTTTGAACACAAGTGTCAAATTAGATTTTCAGGTGTCAGCATTATGAATTTTGAATAATGTAAAACTTACCACAAATTTAGATAGACCTCTGGACCTCACTGGAGGTAAAATATGACCAAGTATATATGTTTGGTAAAATAAGAGGATATACAGAGCTAAATACTGGCCACTTGGCTCTCAGTACTGAATAATTATTCCTGCAGCATGAAAACTGATATAGAAGAGTTTTAGATGACAAAAGATTACTCTTTTGTCCCTAGTTGAAGAGTTCATGTCTTGCAGCTGGCCAAAGTCAAGGAATTCTACATTTTTATACCAGGATAATAATTCAAACTTCCTTGATAGGTTTAATGTTGCTTTGCCTAATAATTGCAGATAATACTTAAATAATATATTTATGTCTCTATATATGTGTATTCATCTATGAATGTCTGCGTGTGGATGAGAAAGTGAGTTTATGTGAATGTGTGTGTAAGCCTGATGGCTAAGATCCAAAATGGAAGCAAACCCCCATTGTTTCTCTATTACCTTTCAGAAATTCAGAGGAGAAGGCAATCCAGACTTTTCTGGATTGTGCTTTGTTATTTCCTGATGGAACTAGAGGGAGATAACTGGAGAGAAAAAAAATGGGCATGAATTTTTAAAAATATATGTTTTTCTTGCGTTTGTTGTTAGTTTTGAGGGTTATTTCTGTTTTAAAGGGGAGAAGTTTGTAATTGAACAAAAGTGTTGGCCAACTGTCTACAAGTTCATGGGGTGTTTAGAAACATTAAACTTTGGCAATAGTTTCCACCATGGGGGTATGAAGGGTGGAATTTGTAAAAAGAAAACTTAGGTATATGCTTATGGTTTTCCCAATAATATATGAGACAGCAAGAGCTGCTTTAACATTTTTTAAGGTTTTCCCACATTTAGTTCTAATTCTTAAACTCAATAATAAGAGGGCTAGCCAATCTGCTGCCATTTACTAGAGCACAGAGGAATGAGGAGCAGCATGAGCTGCAGTTGTGGGATTGCACAGATAACAGGAGCAAAGAAGGACATGAGGTGCAGCTTGTAGAAGATGTATGAAATGTGGCTAAGGGTAGTGGGAGACAATGTGAGGTGTAGATTAAGATCTAGCTAACAGGAACAAGGCTAACTAACCAGGAATAGCTGGTGACACAAAGGCCGGCACTAGGGAGCGGCTGTGTCATGCGGCACAGCATGTGCAAGCGGCTACTGGGACGTGGTATGACTCACAGGAGCTGCTAGCAGGGTAAGCCATTGCCTACAGGTGCAGCTCAGGGGAGCAACATGTGACCGTTAGCAGAACTGACTAATGAAAAATGGTAAATCAATGGATCAGATCAACTTAAATTGGGCTAAACTACCCAGTGGAAACTCTGATGGAGAGTTACCGCAGAAAACAGACCCTATGTTGTACCAAGGTGCAAACCACTTTGCCTAAGAATTTCTTCTTCAAAGAAAAAGATCATAAATTCTTATTCTAATACTTTAAGAATGAGTTACTGTTCCCTCATTGATCTAACATCCTAGAATTTTCTTTTCTGTCTTTAATACAAATGTAATTTGTTAGCCTGTTAATTCATATTTATGAATAGGGTAAATTATCTCACTGAACAGAAGGAAGTTGAGTATAAAGTTTGAGGCTTCTGGTCGGCATTTTCTTTTTTTATTTAATTAAACCCTTAAAATTGGTCATGCTGCTGCCAGTGAAGTCCCATAACAAGGGTTACAAGTATAGTATATATTTATATTATATAATATATATGTACACAGATATGCATATACACTTATACAGTTATTTTTATCACTCTACTTTTTACTGCATGTTAAATATACACTTCATTGTTAATTATCTTATGGAGTACAATCCACGGTCTCTGGTACTTCCAGCCATTTATGGGTGGTCTGTCTGTTTCTGCTCATCACTGTAAAGTAATAACCCTTTGGAACTGAGTTTGAAAATCAATGGTTTTGGCAGATTGTCCATTGTATATTTCCACGTCACTTGCACATCTGAAAGCAATTCCATATAGAGTTGCACTCTTTACCATTGTAAAGACCTTTGCTAGAACTTCAGATATATGTTAATATATTTTTCCTGTCATGGTAAAACTTTCATATTCTTGGTTTTTATATTCAAATTAGACATATATTGAGACTTAGTTAGGTAATAATTAGGCAAAGTTGTCAGAAAAACGCTTTCTAAAACAAGTGGGGCTTTGGGGTTTGGTTTGGTTTGGTTTGGTTTTCCAAAGAAGCTGGTTTGTCTTTGCATTTGTCTTCAAAGCATGTGACTGATCAGACCAAAATTTTCTTTCTTCAGAAAGCCTCTGCTCTGTGCTCATCAAGGAAATACCTTTCCAATCAACAGGAGTCTAAATACATTCATGAGGCGGGTAAAAATTCCCTGGGGATTGGTGAGCAGTGTAAGTATCTTTATCTTTGAAATGAGAATTTTTTTACTTTTGTGCTGAAGCTTTTCAAGAAACGTAAAAAGTATTTTGTTGTTTGTGGACATGAACAATAAGTGTTGGGTGATAGTTTCCTCCAGGATAGGTTTCTATAACATTGATCAAGCAGCCTTTCAGCTCAAGGAAGTTTCTGATTCTTTGAAAAATTTCTAAGAGTTTCTCAAATAGTGATGTTGGAGAGGTTATTTTTTGCTATTGAAATTAGCTAAAAATAAGGATAATTTGCTACATCAAATTAATTCTTTGTCCTAAGCATAACTTTAGTCTGTGAAATCCCTTTTGGATATATACTACACTACACTCAGAGACTCAGGTTTATACTCTAGTCCTTTTAATTTCTTGTACTGAGATGGTAGATCTCACTTTTCTGACACGTGTCATAATTATTTGTATAAAAATACTGTGTTTCAGCCTCTGAACATAAGCTTCAACTCCTCTACCCATTAATGTAACTTGACCTTCCTATATTTCCAGAAATAGCAGTTTTACTCTTTTTATTTTTTATCTTTGTAACTGTGAAACTTCATTTCTTCTTCATTTTCCTTGAGCATTTTGGTTTACAATTGAATTGTTATTGCCAGTTTTCTTTATTTTTCCCTGTACACTGCAGATAATAATTGTCTTTTCCATCCTGTATTTCAGATTAAGGAAAAGGACACATATCATATCTTATCAAAACAGCTTATATACTCTCAACAGATTTTTCAGTACTGACTGCCAGTACGATATGTTATTTGATGGTCTAAATCAACAGAGCATATGTGCCCTCTCTCTTATTGTCCAGATGCTTGGTATTGATTCACTTGTCAACAGGAGTCACGCATCTCCATTGCTGACTGGCTAATACAAATGAAAGGAGGATTAAATTACGAAAAAAAAAAAAAAGAAAGGAAACTTATCTTGCAGCATTATACAGCAAACCTCTTTTTATTTAATTTTTTACCACTCGTAAGTGTAAGCAACCAAGTTTGAAATAATGTGTTAGCAGGCTGTGTTAGACTGTCAAACAGATGCTGACAGTACCTGAAAGGTGCTCCTATCATTTGAGAATTCTATACAGCAATTTTGTTACATATAGTTCCTATAAGAAGTAAAATGTCAGAGCCTGTTACATACTCCCAGCCACTGACTAGCTAGCCCTACACCAGTAAGGACATCACCCAATAAAACATGGAGAGGGAAAGCAGCCACTTAAATGCAGAGACAAAGAGAACAGAGAAGCCACACTGAAAATCTCAGCAAAAAGTTTTAGTGCTCACTGCTTACGTTAATTATAAATGTGTGAAGATCATGAAGACCTTATTGTCCTTTCGGTAAAATACAAAATGTTTGATTTAATAAGTGGTGCAACCCTCAGACAATTTTAAAAATAACGGTGCCTAGCATTTATAATCTTCATTGTGACAATGACACTTCTTTAAAACAACATCTCTGAAATGTCTAGGGATGCTTTCTCTGATACAGATATTTTCAATAAATCACCTGAACATACACATCCTATTATGTGTTGTAATATATAAGACTCCATAGTAAGACTCTACAAAACTTCCTACCCAAAACACTATTATTATGTATTATTATTGTATCATCATAAATCACCAAGCCAACTGAAAATGGATGTCATAGCCATAAGGTGATAAATTTTAAAATCTGGTCCCAGAGTAAACTATTTATTTTTACCTCAGTAATATATTAAGTTCAAAATTACTACATTAATCCTCCAAACTCATTTTTTTTTACTCAATATTTTTCTTCATTTATAGTCTATTACAATTTTACAATGTCAAACTAATCCAAAATCCCAGAGATAAAGTTATCTTATTATAGTTTATATTTTATTATGCTTTCCATCTCCCTCCTTCCCCACCTTCTTCCATCCTTTGGTTCTTTATAAATAAAATTTGTGCGGCATATGCCCCATTATCTATCTTTTTGTGGCAGTAAGGTATTCACATTCAAGTGGATATATTCTGCAGATAACTAGTGTATGCCCTACAGTTATTTACTCTTTGCCTGCTTTTCTTGTTACTAGGTTTCTGTATTTGAGGTCTTAGTACATTTCAGAGAAAAAAATTTCATGTAAGTGCACTTTCCTTCTTTCCTTCTTTCCTTCTTTCCTTAACAAAGGTGAAAGTTTACAGTGCCTAACTGTAAACTCATACTCAGGAAGGTAGTCTTTTAGGCTCTGTATGTAAATAACAGAAGTAAAAAGCCTCTCTGTTGAGGACAGTTTAGAGCAAGATATCGAGTGCCTTGAATCACTGTCTGAGGGAGCCTATACCAAAATACAGGGATAAACAAAAATTGGTTAAATAAAGAAAACTCTGAGAAATGGTTTGACATCACTAGATGTGGGTAAACTAGATGATTCTGGACATTTCTGAAAAAAAATGATTGCATAGAGAAAATAAAGATGTGTAGTTTAAACAAGAAGGAAGAAACTAGCCTTTTAACTTAGACACCTAATGTTGAGAGACTCAAAATCTCTATTTAGGGGTTAGCTCTACTGCCTCTTACTGAGAAAATCAGGAAAAATGGCAATTCATTCTGTTATTCTAAATGGAAATGGCAGAAACCTTATGTTGCTAAAAGATAAAGAAAAATGGAGTGAGATGCAAGAAAAAAATCTTTACTGGTGACACTGTAAAACTTCAATACTATTTAGAGCATTTAGACAGCACTTATTGTGAAATATGGCAACTCATTGACATTTTCACAAGTGGTGTTTTTCTGTTGTTGTTGGGTTTGGTTTTTTTCTCTCTAGTCTCCACAAAATGAGAACCTTCCTTGTGTCCTTAATAATTCTGAAGTGGTAAATTGCATAACAATTCAGTTAGTTTTAAGTAAATAGGAAATTGCAGCACTAGCGTGTTGATAAGACCATTTGGGACAGAAATGTCAGTGTCTAATACTAAGTGTTACATTTCTTTTAAAATAATTTAAATTAATTTTAACACATAATAATTAACAGATTTATTTATATATTCTCAGAGGACTTCTTCTGTACTCGGGGATGAATAATTGCAAATCAACAGGGGAATGAAAGCATAAAGTTCAAATAGTCACAATTCTTAGAGTCGTATTAGTTATATGAGCACAGACTGTCACCCTCTGTTGTTTGCGCAATAAGGAAAAGGATGCCAGCAAGGACATGCTTAATGCTTGATGAGGAGAATAGATTTCTGTTACAACACTCCTCACTTGGCACTGCTGTAAATTATAGGATCTGGAGAGCTGCTCCTACTCACTGCAAGGTTTGCAGCTGTGAACACAGACAATAGCGAGTAAAGAAGTTTTATGCTATGGGTTGGGGGCTTTTTATTCCTTCTCTCACATTTTGTGTTCTGGCAGTGTAGATAAGCCCTCATTAGGGATTAGGGTGCCATTTACCTAGGCATTGTACACGCTCAAAGGAAATATATTCCTTTTCCCAAAGAGTTAATTTAAACATTGGCAACCTTTAAGCTACGTTTGTTCATGCTTCAACCAGGCTTGCAAATGTATACTTTATTCACAACAGATACAGCTGGGAAGCTAGTTCCGTTGTGTATATTTGGGATATAGGTGGCTACTCATTGTGCAGCTATTTGCTGCTTCCATTTACCTATATTTACTACCATTATTTACACAGGTATTCGATCCTACTATTATAATTTTTTTCAGGTTTACCACATCATTTCATTTGTGAGCCGATCCTTCTTTCTGTAAAAGTCTTTCCTGTTTTCCAACATTCATAATATAACTAAAATACATATTTTTATCCAATCATTCATTTGTTATTCACTTCCAGACATTAGTTACTTATGTTACATAGCTGGTCAACTAACTTCTCCCTTTTCTATTCCCAACTAAAGGCACACTATTATTATTTTTAAAGTAGGGTAAGCAAGGAAAAATAATGAATAAGAAATTATATATATTAACATTGGCAAGACTTTCAGGATTGGTTCTACCTATACAAATCTTTACTGAATCTGTCAACAGAACAGCAGACCACTGATTATCTAGACCACATGACTGAATATATTGTTTTAACCCCCAAAATTACAAGACTTTCAGCTTTTTAATGTACAACCAAAAATATATTATTAAAAGAAGTTTTCAAAATCTGATACCTGCCTCTCACTACTGATTTTACATTTTCTGGTATAAATTACAAAAACTCAGTAGTGAACTTTTCCATTTTTTGTACAAGTAGGGAGTTGATGTACTAGGATTCTCACCTGGTTTCACCCCCGCACCCTGAATTCATGGTTGAACTTTAAAAACAAGCCTTTAAAAATATAATTAAAATGTTCACCTCACATTTGATTTTAAGCAGGAAATAAGTTTTGAGTCTGATTTATTTGTCAGTTCGATCTTAAACTCATTAGAGGGGATTAATATTTCATTTACTATTGATTGTGTCATTCTGCAATACACTTTGGTTGGCTCCATCAAGATATACCATCTTTCTGGCTTTTTGATGAATATTCCCTTATTATTTGATCTTTCTCCAGGGGATAAATCTTCCTGGTGATATGTAGAACTGCACAACCACAATATTCTAAAAGGTACCAAATCAGTTTTAACAGTATCTTTTCACAGGTTTTTGAATGCCGCCATTTACATCTAGTTCTGTCTGGAATAATTGCTTGTTATTTAACAGTCCCTTGAGCCCAGAAATGGAAATATTGGCTTACTGCTAAGAACTGACAGTTTTTCAAGCCTCTTCAAGAGATGCACATTTTTTCTTTCTTTCCTTTAAATCTTTTCTAATGTGATATACGTTTCAGCATTTTATGGTTTGCTAAACTGTATCCCCCCCCCCCCCCCTTGCTGTTATTCTTTGTACTAGCTTTCAAATTCATGCCTAAACAGTCTCGATGGAAGATTGGTCATGAAAAAATAATTTCCTTTACAATAAATTTTTTCAGGAAATGCTGAGAGCTTTTCATATTATTTTTTCCCATCCTTTTGTAAGAATTGTTATTAATAAGTTTACATCAACTTTAGCAGCCAGTTAGGGTGCAGGCCTCATTCCGGAAAGCCCGATATACACATACATTTTAAGGTGTCCTTCCCCAAAGGGCTTACAAAAAAATCAGTGACCTTTGCAGTGCAGATTTGCTCATAGCTTGTGATTTACTAAAAACTAGTTTATACATTTTGCTGTTTTTTTCACCATGAATGTCCCAAATTCGGGTTTGATTTTAACAATACAATATTTAAGTACAATTTTACTTCAGATTAGTGTCTTTGGTATTGTCGTCTGCTTGCTCCCCTCCACATCTTTTTTTTTTTTTCTAATTTTTTTTCTTTTCCTAAAATTTAAAAGAAGTTTAAAAAGTTATAACTGAAAAAAGTACCAAAGACACCTTAGAATAATATTTATTTTATTATACTCTGTAAAGGAAAAAGGGATAAAGAAAAGAAAGCAAAGATCAAACGTAAGATCCTTTAAAAAATATGCTGTCTTAGTCTCTGAAAAATGAAATAATTTTCCAGTTTTGCTTATTTGCTTTTCTTTTTAAATTTTTCATCTAACTCATTTTTTTACCTTATTCTAAATATAAATAGCACTTTTGTTGTTTCTTCTCATTGCTACTCATCTGTAATCACAATTCAATTATGAATAATCACCACTTCATTTAGAGTCATGATATATTATGGTGAAATATCATGAGTGAAATACTATCCCTGTAGGTGTTCATCATTGACTTCAGCAGAATAACTTTTCATCCTGTAGCAGAACAACCTGTAGCTTTACAATCTGGCTACTTTGACAGATAGTGTGATAGTGTGATTAAGAGGACAAAGTGTCTTTTAAAAAACTATTTTCTTAATTAAGAAGTTCTCTTAGAGTGGAACCCAGCTCTGAACTACAAAATAGAAGGTGTGTAAGCCATATATAAAAAATGACCTTCTTTCTGGGTGATAACACTTGAGTGGCTAGAGTTTGGTACAGTTTACACCTGGCACCTCGTTGAAGTTATTTGGGATCCCAAAAATTCATGTAGAGAACTTCCAAAAGTTATTGTAGCTCCTACAAAATTAAGCCTCTTAAGTTGCAGTCCTGATGAAGGTCCACAAAAAAAGTCTTCCTCACTCACAATGAGTTCTTTCTGAGTTAGGAGTGAAGGTATCCAAAATACTGAATAATATATTAATGTACTTTGTGCCTTCATGGGCAATCCTGCTCTTTCAAGAGATTCAGAAGAAATCCAGGAATTCTGTAAAACAAGAATAACTGACAGGTTTACTTTTTCCATTTTGAGCTTTAAAAGTAATTTCAAATTTCAAAATAGCTTTGGGGGGTGAAGGTCTTGATTGAAAAGATTACATTCAACTATTTTTGGTTAAACCAGACTTATTATGGATGCTAGACATTACCTTTTAAAATTAATGTGGCAATTCAACTTTGAAAAATTACCATTAGAAGGTCAAAGAAGACATCCTTTATTTTCCTTTTGACCTCCAGGTTTGTGCTGTAATTATTCTTATTTTATTTTTATGGTGCTCCTTAGCATTTCCCTTACTACATAATAGGTAAAATCTGACCTTATTCCCACATATTAGGTAAACTAGTTCATGAGTCTGTTTGATCCAAATCAATTTTCTTCCATTAAGTTTGACATGTTTGTTATCAACAGATTGTACAGAGGGAACTGAAGAAATGTGCTAGTGTTACAACAGATACAGAAGGCTCAGTATCTCCAGGATTCCTTTTCCCATATTTGTTATGAGAAGTCCTGGAAAGTTGAAAACCCAGAACTCTGACTCAAACTGTAATCACATTTATGTATTTAATACCTTGTTATGTACCATTGCCACATCACTCTGAAGTCCATTATCTAATCAAATACTCAGGAAACATAATGTTATGTTCCCTCTCTTATCTTTCTCCTTAAGAAGAATTCAGAGATATGAGAAACATTTGGCTGCAACCACCTTATTCAGTGCACGTCCTAAGTTGGGCAGCACAGAAAGAAGAGGTCATTCTGATGATCTCTCTGTTGCTCTCTCTACCTGGGTGGCATCAAATCCACTCCAAGGCCAAATGTTGGCCCTATTCTTCAAAGTCTTGAAAGGACTGGGCCATGACTCCTTCATACCTGCTGCTTACTCTGACCCAGTGTGGCAGCTGTAGTCTTTTAGTAACTGTGACGGACAGAGACCAGGGTTAGGGTCCTGGCAACTGCCTTTGCCTTCCAGACAGGGAATTTCTTTGCATCAAAAATTAGAATAAGTTCTGGACCATAGCACCTTACAAATAAAAGTGAAGAGCCATCTCTTTTCATTTGCATTCATGCAGTCACCTCTGAGTGACCCAACAATATTCCTGTAAGAGAGTAAGACAAGGGAAAAACCTGATACATTCAGATGGTGTAAGTACAGAGGAGTGGATAATTTCAGCCCTCTGCCTGCTTTCTTTTATAAGAGACTGTTAGTGTCGAGATTCTGTTCAGATGGATGTAAAATAAACGCAGAGATTAGATAAAATACCTCAGATAGACTGTTTATGCTTCCATTTCATTTTCATACCAAACATATTCCTGTAGCAAAACACATTCCACAGGGAAATTAATTCATCAAGAAGAAAAGCATGCTGTGGCCATTAGCTGTTCCCAGTTTTCATCCTTTCATTCCCTCTCAATCTCTCAAGCTCCAGATCCACTGTGTTTCTTTGCCACACTTAGATCCATTCTTTATCACAGAAGATCTACAAGCTTCTGCTTTCTCACCTATGACTCTATCCCATGTATCTTGTACTCAGACTAATTTTATAAAATATACTTATTCAAACAAAAGTGAAAACAACTTTTCCATCTATCCTACTTAAAGTAGTACGAAATTTCATTATATTTACCTTTCTCTCTGTGTTGTTTCAAGTCAGTTCATCACTGTAAATATGGTTTAAACATGTCTCTCTTTCTGCAGCTTGTACATTTTGGCAGTCTTCAGGAAAATCTTTAACTCCTCATGTCTTTCCCCAACAGAATGAGTCACAAATAATATAGGCCTTCATCTGCTTTCTTTTGTCCCTAATCAGTTTCAGTAACTTTATTAGCATGTCAAGAGTTAGAGGAATTTCTAAATTCAGTATATCAACCATGTGTGAGCATAACATGAACCCTTGCAGGGAGAGGCAGAGGGGGCTCCTGTGTCTTTCTTGCATGTGTATCAAGTCCTCTCATTATAACACTCAAGTGCATTTTTCTCAAACCCTATGACTATTCAGTTATTCACAGAAAATAAATTACTCCTTCCTTACTGGGAATTGCAATGTAAGCAGACAGTACATTGCCTTAGTTTTCAGTTGCTTTCACTGTTTTTTTTAAACGACATAATCTGTCATCAAAAACATATTTATGTCTGTTATATCATCAGCTGCCAGGTTTGCTTTATACTCTTTTGCATGTGAGAAGGACTGGGGTTACCTACCTCGTCTTAATTAACTCCACCTGGCTTGAGACTCTCCCTTTCAACAATCTGCATCAATGCCATTATACAGGCACAGCAGGAGAAAGCCACAAATCTAGTGAAATTAAATCACTCACCATAGAAACATCTTGAACAATAGCATGAGAACATGGAGCCAACCAATCGTGTTCAGGCACATGGAAGAAGGAAAAAAAAGTTGCAACAAAGATAAGTGTATGGCAGCAGCAGCAGCAGCAACTAATATACAAAAAGAAAAAGATATAAGCTTCAAAAAGGAATTTATTCTCTAGCAAATAATTTCATAATTATTCCCACCCTTGTCTCTCTTCCCTCTCAAATAGTTGCAAAAAGTCACCACTATTGTTTGAAGAGAAAAAATACTGAAGTGACTCACCTTTTGCAAATGTTATATATTTAGGGAATGATCCAGGCATATGTCAAGCACCACTAAAGGGCTACCTCATCCGTAAGAGGGCTCAGCATGTCAGGGTCAAGTCTCTACCTTACTGTAACTGGAATCAACGCCAAATTTTGTATCGCTTTCAGTGATTCAAGAGTGAGGAAGAGCAAACATAGATGATATTTTTCTTGTTTCACAGAGGAAGAGGTCTTATCCTTCTAAGAGGAGAATGCTACAGTGAGCTGCAAAACCAATATATTTATGGAAAAAAACACAGAAAAGACTGTGCAGGTATTGTGTTATTTCTAAAAAAGTTTATCATAAATCTAACTGCAGAATGATGAGAAAAAATTTTCAAAACAAATGAACAAACCTGATGTTTTCTCTTTTAAATAATTGTATACACTTTCAAGTTGCAAACTTGAAGCTACAGTAAAGCTGTTTAACATCTATAGACAGAAAAAAAAAGAATTAAAAAAAAAAAAAGTTTTTTGGCCAGTAAGACACATTAAAGGCCAGATTCTGCCAGGCTTTCTCACAGTAACTAGCACATTACTGTTCCAGTAATCCTATTGATCTCACTAGGATACTTCAGAGTAAGAAACTGGTCAATACAAGTAGGTTGGCAGAATTTGCTTCTAAATTATCATCTCCCTTACATTCAATCTCTGTAGGTCAGTACTGTCCCTTGCCAACCGTTTGAAGTAATCATTTGTAAAATTCTGCTTTGTTAATTTCTCAAATCAGCAAATACTGTGAACAGTAATTTACAGCATGTATTTCTAATTGCAAAATTATATCCTTTTGGAAGGTGTCTACTAATATGAAAAATGTTAGTTTATCTCTTTGTAGTCTTCATGCCAGCAGAATCTTGAAAAGGAAAAGGATGAGATACACATGTTTTTCATAAGATCTGCACAAGTAATTCATAACCAATAATTTCTTCAAATTTGTTTTAGTATTCTTGTATTATGCAATATATCCTGATATTTTCCAAAAATAGTCTTGATTTTGCAGTGATGTTTTATCTCTTGAGGGGAAATCAAAAATTTTTCTCATGAATACCCACAGCTATAAATATACAGTTGGCCAAATACTCATATCTGTAACTTAGAAATTGATGGACAGTGAATGTTTGAGACAATAAATTTTGACTTTTCAATGTTTATGAAAAGCAGACACATTATGTGAGTAAACAGCTGAAGCAAAGTCTACTTAAAAAAAGAAACAAAAGGAAAACATGTCAGCCAAAATTCTAGGTAGAGCTCTCAGAATCAGTGCTACAGCATCACACATGGAAAATGAATGTATTCCTAGACTGAATATATACATGGATGTTGATTTAACATCAATGAGTTCATTTATAAGAGAGTTTTTATCAGGAAGTTTAATAGAATTTGTAAGTTAATGTACAGAAAATTGCATGAGCAGTCACCCTCTACCTAATACTCCTTTAATGAAGGTATGTTTTTTTTCAACAATATGTGTATTAAATCTGTTTTTAATATCTGTTATGATTTGTTGTTGTGTATTGCCTAAGGCCTATCTCTTCTACACAGTTTCTTTTGCCTCGATGTTCTTTCGCTAATGTCAAATCATTTAAGAAAACACTGAAACACATGTAATGTACCTATAGGAATAAATTGAATATTTAATGGTTCAATGCCCTGACCTTTCAGATTACAATACAAGACAACGAGCACACTTTGTTAAACGTGGAGTCTAGTGGGTGTGCATATTCTGAGTGAAGTACTTCAGCAAGGGAGAGGCAAAGTCAAGTTAGAACAAATATTCCAGTCCCGGAAGGCCTATTACTGAAATCAAATTATAGGCTTGGACTATCATAACTTATTCATCAAAAAAGTCATGCTGTGCAAGAATACATCATGCACTTGGATAAACAAGTTACAAAGAACCAAGTGTTAAGCAGTGAAGTGTCAATCAGGCAAAGTGGGTTTCTCAGATGCATACACATGCAGCCTGCACATCAAATTACATGCACTATCTCACCCCTGGAGTCTGTTGCACCAACTCATATGTGCCTTAAAGCTAAACCTAGCCAGTAAATTAGTTACGAAGAACCACTAATGCTGCAAGATTCCTATATCTATTCCCCTTTCTTTTTCCCAGTAACTGCCTGACCATGCTAGAAACTGTACCTCTTCTTAGCAGGACAAGGTGTTATTTCTGAATGTACAAAATCTGCCTTCAGAGGTAGCTTTCTAACTCTTAGAACCCTTAAAAAAATTAAATATTACATTAAGTTTTACATAAAGAAGAAAAAAAATTAATTGGACTTGTCCAGTAGGAGTGGTAAACAACATCATAGCTTTGCTTGTGATATAGTTCCATAAGGAGAAGTTATTTTAGTTGAAGACCTACAAATGCTGTTCTTTAAATCATACTGTATCTGTTATGTATCATGCAAAATTGTTATTCTGATGGAATACAATCACAGCATGGTACAACGTATCTTTCTTTTATCTACTTGATAGAAGAGTCCCTTGTGCTTTTCTAAGTTCTACAAATTAGTACCCTGTCTGAAGAACAAATTGTAACAAGAGGGTTAGTGTGCCTGTTTCCCTGAACATGAGGAAAATGTACCTCAGACAATACTTCCACGTGACAATTCTGCTCAAGAACGCAATTCAATGTTCTTGTATTTGTTATATCTTTATGATTTATTCTTATTTAAAAGTGGAAGCAAGTAACAGCATGGAATCTCCTTATGCTCTACTACAACAAAAGTTAGGTAATAGTTTAAAAATACAATAATAGATGTGCTACAGAAGGAAAAGGAAGTCAATCAAAAGGGTTAGATCCAGAACAAATTATTCTGTCTATTTTACAGAAGCCTTCAAGGGTTCAAAAATGCAACTCTGTTAAACAGACACAAACCTCCTGCTATAGGGAGAAAAGAGGGCTCTTATTCAATGCAGAACAGTCCATATTCTAGTAATTCTCATCTGAATTATAATGCATACCACTTTAATACATAATTTAATAAATTACCCAATTGAGTCTTCTATACAAATATTTTGGCATTTGAAAGTCTTCAAGAATAAAAACATCCAAAAACCCCTCAGTTCCTCCTAAAAAAAGCTCTCCTAGACAATAAAAAGAGGATGTAAGTACCAGTAAGAGGAGAAAGGGAGTGAGAGAAGGAGGAGGATGATGGTACTGCTGAAGATTGGGCATCTTGGGAAAATAACAGTGTGAATTGTTCACTTTCTGCAAAATTTGTGCATTCACAAGATCTTCCCAGGTGCATAACACAACCAGTTTCAAGCTGTGGGAACCAATTTATTGCTGTTAAAAACTTTCTAACACAGGATGACCAGCATGGAGTGTAGCCAAGGGAAATGGCAATAGTCTGAAGTGGTCATTTACACCCCTGACAGAACTTTGATTTAAATAACTTCTGATAAGTGTCTCTAACACGTGATGGTCCCTGACAGTCAGGAGATGTCTCTAAAACTGTATGAAACTCAGGCAACTATGAATCGATTGCAGTGGTGAGAAGCCTGTTATTTCAGTAAGTGGTCCTGATGTGTAGGTCAACAGTACGTCTTACGGAGGGACTACTTATTGATAGAATGTGCCCTTTATTGAGCACTTCTCATAGAGGTGCATATGCGTGGCATCCTATAGGACATGCAGGTAAGTAGACAAAAAGTATTGTGGGATACATACTAAGAGTTTGCTCCAAGAGCTTTGCAGTGGGATGCGGGAAGTCCACTGCAGAATGGGATAGCCTAGGGCAGTGTGGAAGTTCAGTCTCTGGTAGATCAGACCAATAGGTCTGTCACTGGCAAGTTGCCTCGGCAGTAAAGTCATCTTAGAAGGAAAACCAACCAATGAACAAAAAAAACCCTCTTAAAATTAAAACAATGAAAATGTAACAATGTAAGAAATATTAAAATTTCTAAGTCAATGTATAAATACAAGAAAAAAACACCCAGCCTAGTCATCAGAAGGTGATCAATTGAGGTGTCTTTAACTCACGATTTGAGACTTTTTTTTGCCATACTATGTAAGGCAGGAAGACTTCAATCCAGATCTTTCAGACACAGAAAATATATTTTTCAACTTGAGTAAAATGGAGTATTTATATAAGTAATATACATAGACATAAATAAATAAATAAATAAATAAATGTATTAGCAGAGATTTCAACAAGTAGTTACTATGCATCACTTGAATGCCTGATAGAAGGATTTCTGGTTTCCTGTCTCTACTCAGAGATTATAATAGTGCAGCACTAGCTAGAAAATCAAGCAACTTACAGGTATGATGAATTTTTCAGCTTTTCCTGTGCTCATGTGCACGTTGACTATTTTCAGGGCAATTGTTTCTCATAACTATATAGCTGCCCCAATGGTTGGCAATATACCCTACACATTGTAAGAACATCTTAGATAAGGCACAGAATAGTATTGTGTGCAGCTTCTGGACTTGAGACACTTCATCTTATATGAACATTTACACTATTAATATGTGATATTTAATTCAAGATGTATATGAGATTCTGAGTGACTTGAAATGGATGATATTTGATAGATTTGAATCCTTAAAGTTTATTCTGAGAACACTTTCTATATAGTATTTTAAATTACCTGTTTTTTCCTTGTGCAGTTTTTAGAATTATTTACATTTTTAAAAGATTGCTCATGATAAGTAATACAAATATATTTCAGGGGAATATTAGTTCTTTAGATTTTACGTCCAGATTCTGACTTTTTTAATTGTTATGAACAACGCCATTCATTAGAATTCTTTCCAGGGTGAGATTTTATTCTGGTCTTAAGTATAAAAAGAAAAAAATAATGAAAGTAGTTATTAAAATGTATAGATTATTCCAGTACTGAAGAACTATAGAAATGATATATGAAATGGTAGCTTTAATTATTTCACTGCTAGTATCACAAAACTATTTTAGTTATGACACACCTGCAGACAAATAGTAAGTCTTATACAACATTCTTTATCAAACTCATCAGTTCAAATGCAAGGGAGAATTCCCATATTAAATAAGTTTACATAAAATTTATCAAATAAAATCATAGGCTTTGCAGAAAAAGAGTAAGTAGAACTTAATTTAATGGGAGAAGGAGGGAAAAAAGATTGAAACCATGCTGTTAAAAATAAGTGAAGGAATGTGATCTCGTCCAGATGGGCAGGTAGAACTCTCAGAAAAGGTTTAACTATCTCAAACAGCAATTAACATATAAGGTTTACAGTATTCTGAAATAGGGATGAGAAATAGGAGAGAGATTTCAAATAAAGGTAGATCTACACTGTTTTTATCAGTAAAAACTTATCACATATAGTAGTTTACTGAACTGGAGTGAATTGCTGTCACATGTGAGTCCTAACCCACTGTCTCTTTAACCCAAATGTACTCCTCGAATTTAGTCTAAGAATAGGATTTTACAAGAAATGTAATGTTCAGTGTTATTTAATCACTCCCTGAAGATGTTTAATACCTAATAAATATTCAAGAGGTATTTTTAATTTCCTGGTGCTTTGCTAGCCTTCTAGTTTACCAATAACAATAAACCAACAAAAGCAGACATTGATGAGAAAATCTGCAGTGCCAACAGTGTTAGGAAAGGTGACTTTAATCTTACAATAAGGCACCACTTCATGTAACAAATGTAAGGAAATAAAAATAAAAATTAGTGTAAGCTGTTAAGTAATGCTTTATATTAAAGTTCCTAAACATGTACTAACATTAAGATTTTAGATAATCATTATTTAAAATACCACATGATTACTAAAAACATATTTATTGGAGGTTTAACCATTATATGATTTATCTTTGTATTTTTTCAGATACTGTGTAAACCTTGGTGTGTTTTTCATAATAATTTTTTACATAAGAGCATACTAAAGAACTTCCCATCCTGCAACCGACCCAAAAATCAATCTGTTCTGAAGTCTTCCCTCTGAATGGTGTCAAATGCTGAGGGGACACTTTAAAAAACATAACATATCCAATAATACACTTTTTTTTTTTTTTAACCTGCCTTTTGCTTCCCTTCACCACACACAGACTGAAGAATAAAACTGTGATCACATGCAGCCTCTGGAACCTAGTCTGCCAGTCCAATTGCCAGAAAACAACAATTCCATTTTATAAAATAATGACAATGATAATGATGACAGCAACAAAGACAGCAACAACAATATTAATAAAGATGATGGCAGTTAGTGTATGTCAAGTACTAATTGATCACAGTCATGTGGTTTTAAAATTCAGTTTACAAAAATACATTGGAGAAGTCAGGCTAGCCCATCCTCATTTAGAGTAGAGTCTTCAACATTAATTTTCTGTACACAGAAGTCAGTCCTTGGCACATATTTTTATCTTCTGTATATCTGTAAAGTACCTGAGTGATTGTTTCCAACACATTATTTATGATCCATCAGCCAATTAAAAATAAACAACAATTCCTGCAGCATTTACTGTCCCCTACTCTTTCACAGTTTCATTCCAGTCAGGTCTGCTGTCTCCCATGGTGTAGGTAACCACCACATATGGCATCAGGAAGCAGCAGCCCAATTAGCATTGGAGATCACCAATGGCACAACGGTATCTGGAAATCCCTTTTGGCCAGCAGCCTACATCTCCTCAGTCACTGTTTCCCCCAAGCCACTGCTGAGACAAAGCAGCTGAGCCTGGGAAACATGTGAAATAAGCAGCTGACTTTTCAGAGTGCAACTCAGACAGCTGAGTGGGCAGGGGATGGGGCAGGAATAAAATAGGTTGTTGGAATACATAAGGCAATGGGCACACTTGTCACTTTTCGTAAACTACTTATATCTCAGGACTTCTTCATTATCACCAGTCAATATCTATATGTTAAGAGAAAATAGAAAACAGAAATAATTCTTCAACACAAGAATTCCTTTATTATAAGATAAACGTTTTTACACTTTGTATTGTAATTTCTCCCATTGCGATATTCTCACCAATAATACATATACTAGCATTAAAAAAAATACTGAAATGCTTAAGGAAATAATTTTTAATGGGTCACTTTTCAATCTATGTCTAATAAAAAAGATGCAACTATTTTCTAAATTAACTATGCATACTCCTACATGCAAGTAGTCATTCATTTTATGTAGAAGACATATGGTAATAGAAAAATACCGTGGGGCTAGCCACACATAAGACAGTCAAATAAACAACAATTCTGTTGTAACTTTAGTTTTCCTTTCCTCAAAAACTCTGCTTGCTTCAAGCCCTTGTTCTTACATCCCAGAGATAGAGTTGGAAATCCTGGTCCGGAAGACTTCACAACTCCCATCAGCTTCAGCAGAGCCAGAACTGATCTTGGTTCTGTAACGTGGGATCATGCATTCTGCAAGTTTAAAGAGCATACGGATGACTGTTGCTCACACACTGGATATGACCCACAGCTCATTAAAATAAAAAAGATTAGTGTTGCTGGCCTTAATGGGCTTTGGATCAGGCCCGACAACAGACACCATCTGAAATATTTCTGGTTCTGTAAAGGATCAACATATAGATTTCATTGTTGCACCACTAATTTTATTTGAAACATCTCAAATGTACTATTGCTTTACCTAAAAAAAATGAAACATTTTTAGGAAGACACATTAAAACCAGTATTTATATAATTGTCTGTCCTCTATTTGAACATTTTCTGTAAAGCAAGTGGAGTAACCACTGTCAACAAGCAACACTTTAAAATCTATTTCTTACTGATTCAGAGTGGTTTCTGCCACCCCTGGGGACACTATTTGTGTCTGGCAAGAACATTTCAGTCTGACAGCTCCTGATTTTCAACAGGGAGGGGAAAAAGGCAGAACTAATGGTTGTGAATGAGCTTAAAAGCTAGTGAACTTATCAATCATAGAAAACAACTGTATTTTGGGAAGCAAATAGAGGTACTTTGGCAAACAGAAAAAAAGTCAATAAGTATTTTTTCAGACACTGAAAACTATGATCAGTTTTTGGTCAGACTATTTTGGTCTCATAGTACTCTTGTCAGCATTGATTATTACATAAACTTCTTCATGCACTGCATGAAATGCATCATAGGCAGTACTACAGGCAGGTCAAATTCAGAGATCCCAGTTTAGTTTTTAACTATGATAAAATGGTTTTTCCTTCAATAGGAGGTTGTTTCAATAACAACTGAACAAGACTGAATGAAACCTTAGGATCTGAAACAAAGAATTCAATTATATTTACACGGTTTTTGAACAGCTAGTCTATTATTGTTCAGCTAGGTGAGGATTTATGAATGTGGAGGCTTGCATATTTTACATCATAAGGAATCTGATACCATATTGCTTTACATAAGCAATACTTTGACTGTTCTTTCCATAGGATTCACATGAATGAAGTAAATAGGGAATTCTGGTCTACTACTGTAATAGTTATTACCCAAGTTGTTTACTTTTTCATTTGGCACCTGATCTTACTCAGGTATTATACACAAATATTAAAAGAGGTTAAAGTTATGATGGCTTGGAGAATGAGATGGATTATTTTTAACCTCCCTAATTATGTTTAAGATATTGAGAACTTTCTCAACAAAACATTTTAAGATTCAGAAAAAAAAAAGAGCTTTAAAACAAAAAGCCTAAAAAGTAAGATTCAATAAATGTCAACCTTTTACAGCTACAATTAGCTTAATTTCCAAATAAAATAATTTTGAACTATAAAACTTGACATTTTCAATAAAAATGTCAAAATAAGACATTCTGATAATTTTCAAAGCTTATTTCCCTAATGTTCGGAATTGACAGAAATGATGAAAAATAGTTTTGGCAAATCAGCATTGTCAGTGACAAATATATGATGAAAAAAATCTCTGACTCCCTAATATTCAATGATTTATTATCTCTGTGTGCTATAAAACTCAGTTGGTGAGATCCTTTATCTGGTTTCGTAAGGCTTGATTTTCATCTACAGGAAGCACTTTCCAGAAACTTTTGAGGGAAAAATAGCTGCTCAGAGGCTTGTAATTTCTTCTTGTTTTAAAGCCACTTAACATTGGCAAATTCAGTGCAAGGTTTTAAATTTAAGCGGTCAGGATTACATATCCAAATTAATTAATTGGCAAGCATTTGCCAGTATATTACATTTATTGACATTTACAAAACTTTTATTTACCTCAGCTAACAAAGGCTTTCTTTATCCCATATTCAGAAAAAATACAGTGTTATTTCTCTGACTGCACACCCTGGACTACGTTCTGTCTCCGTAGACCCTCAGTTTCCTCACTGGAGTGAGTTTTACAAAGCGAGGTCCTAATTTACAGCCCTCTCCCACTACTTTTTGCCCGTGGTTGTCATAACCTGGATAGTACTCTGAAGCGGATTGTTTGCTACTAGCTGAATGCATTTTTAATCTTATGAACTAATCTGTTTTCTTTTGCTACATCCTTATGGCTACCTTCAGCACTGTAGGTGCAACACTGGCTCTCTCTTTAACAGACTTTAATTACAACACACAACCAACTCCAGAGAAAGGCTCTCCAGGAGAGTTAATATTCACATGAATGCAGAAGCAGGCAGCTGAGCGTGCCTAGGTGATCACTGAAGAAAGCAAACCTTTTCATCACTAAAATGAGTGAATTCCTGGATGCTGCAGCTGAAAGTGATCAGTCACTGATGGGGAGCCAGAGGAGGAGAAGGCAGACATCAGGGTTGCAATCTCGCCGCCCCATGCAACTGCGAAAAAGACAATGCATCTGCTCCTGGTTTGCACAGAGCTGCCCTGAATAGGTTGGCCTTTTGTCTTCTCATCCTGCTGTAAACTTCTAATCTCTTTTAAAATCTTCCTGGGGGGTGGCAAAGGAGGGGCTGGGAGGCCCCAAATTCACAGCATGGCTGTAATGACCTTGCTCTTGAATGATTTATCTTTGAAGCTCAAGTTGACTACATCCAACTGCTTTTCTCACCAACGGTTCCCTGCTTCTGAATTCTACATCTTAAAGTCCTAGATATGTTCAGAGCAACCAGAAGTGCTCTGCATGCTATTACTGTACTCTGCTGGTTTCTTTTTTTCCCTCAGGGCAACCTGAGGTGCTACCACCCTCCACTCAAATCCAGTGCTTTAAGTAAGCTGTGTTACAGAAGTACAATGGGGAAAATAAGTCAGAAGAGAAAAATAAATTGAGAAAAATGAGAGTTTGTTTTTTTCAGGAGAAAAAAATAAAAAATAAAAGGTAGATAAACAGCATAGATTTGTTTCTGTTCTTTTAATGGAAATGTTTCCTGAAGCATTATCATCTTACACTTTCCACTTTCACTCCCCCCAAAATCCCAAGTTTTTTGCTTTTTTCCACACAATTTCATAAACAACACCTATTTTTGTTTTCCTCAGAAAACCACTGGACATGAAGTCAAGCTTCTTTCCCTCCCCACCTTGTTTTAAGTCAAACCCCCAAAGGATAGATGCAAGCTGTTTCACTCTTTCTGAATGGATGCTTTAGTGTAACAATAGTCCCACTGAGACTAGCAAGATGTTGTTCTGGGGAGAAAAGATGGGGAGACAGACACACATACACATGCACATGCATGCACACACACAGAGATTTCTGTACAAAGAAGAGCAGTCCCATACATTTCCAAGGTATGCCCAGAAATCACTGAGCACATCGTGCTGTCCAGAAGGGCTGGAATGTGAATTTTCTTATCAAATAAGCTGGGTTTTGTGGTGAAAAGCTTACTGTTCCTGCTATCTATGGGCTACTGGTCAGTAAGTGATAGCAGGCCATCTGCAGAAGTCACACCTGGCAAACGTTACTGTCAGGATTTTCAGTGTGCCCTCAGGCTTATTACTGACCTTTACTGTTGAACCCATTAATCTAAATGTGTCTGACAGCCAGTGCTGCAAACATTACAAACTGAGGTTCAGATTAAGGAAAATATTAGTCACTTTCACTTATTCGTGAGATCTAATTGAAGTATACAGTAATTAATGGCCACTAACACAACTCAGACTAGCCTTTGTTTTTAGGCCTGGATCTTACCATCTTTCCCGCCATTAGATGAACTTTACATGCATTTAAGGTTTCCCAAAACTATCAAATAAGACTTCCTGGTTGCAAGACACAGTGTTAAGAGGTTGTGGACTATTTTTACCCCTGTAATTTTAAGGCCACATTTAACCATCTGCAGTGCCCAAACAAAAATACAAACCCGAGAATATATATTGAGAATCATTCAAAATGCTGCATGAATCAAGAAGGTCCTAAACTGAGCCTGGTTGAAAATGTGTGGCCTAAATGCACTTTCCATAAAGGATATTTTTAAGTTTTCCCTCTTTTCCTTTAACATTTTTCTTTATGTTTTACACCATTTTTTCACAGGTACTACATTTCAGTTCTATTGAGTTGTTTCCTCCTTCTTTGAAAGGTTAATATTTTGCAAAGTATTTTAAATTTGAATGGAATCTCTTTCTTGTCAGTGTTGAATAAGTTTTGAAATAAGATAAATGAAAGTGTTAAGTTTTGCAATTTTAATAAGAGCTCTCTCATTAAAACAGTAGCAACGACAACAAAATTAGATATGACAAATTTGTCATGCTATACCAGATGATATTCTGCATGGCATCTACCACTGAAATATACCAGTGACCTACCATGTAGGTCACTGATCCAATGATCCTGGTTTGGTCATTTTCAGCATCAGGAAATTAAATTCTCTACTTTGGTGTATTTGCAGACAGTATTTTTTTCCCTTATTTAGTGTTAACATAAAACTCAGAAAGCAAAATTCTCTGAGAACCAGTTACATTGTTCTGAATTTCTAGCAAATGCATTTGTTGTAATTAATATAGATATTTTTTCCCTGATGATTCTGCCTTTTTATTAAGTATTGTGTGACAGTAACATGTTTTAAAACCAGGATATGGCATACCCCCTTTTCACCCTCCCAAAAAGTATTTTAAAGAAACATTGTACATCTAAAAAAGCAATAGAATGTTCTATCACCAGGTGGGACTCTGCATTAGAGACTTAATTCAGCTGTTCACAACTAGGTCAAAAGCAGCTGGAAATGCAATGTATAATATAATTTAGGAGTTAGGAAGTAGAGTGGTGATTACTGAATTGAGATAAAGCAGGAAACCTCATTCCCCTTTTCACATTTTTGTGTAACACATTGGTAACTGAAACCAAGGAAATTCAATGCAAAAGGGGTACGTATACTAACTTAATACTGAGTTCTTTTACTAAATACTAGTAAACTACTAAAGTTATTTTACCGATGGCAAATAGACTTGATGCACATATATTTCCCTTAAAAATATGAACACATGAATACGTATATGAATGCATATTTTATGATGCTAATGTAATAGAAAATATTTATTTCCTATGAATTTTAACCCTTTAGAACCTGCATCTTGTACCTTCTTGTGGGGAAAATTGTGTAGCAGTTAACCAGGAAAAAAAGCTATTATCAGATGGATGTTTTCTCAGTCATGGAGATTTTAAATGTGCTCTTAAACTGCATGGAATTAAATGTCAAGCTCAAGAAGTACTGCATGCGTTGTACATTTTTGGAAACTATAACAAACCCAAGCCTAAATGATATTTAGTACCTCACCTATTACTGACTTAGCATACTACAGAACTTGATATTTTGTATTGTTTTATTTTAAATGAAGGATTGGGAGCAAAAAGGAAAACAGAGATGGGGGAAAATCTATCAAGTTGCAAAAAAATTGGCCTTTTTTCTAATCGTGACATCCATGTTCTCTGCAGATAGCGACATGATGATATGAAGACTGGAAAAGAAGAATAAAAATGTCAGGAAGAAATATTCCAAGTTGTAAATAAGTTTTGGCACAGTTAAATGAGAGAATCATGATGCATGGAAATTGCTACACAGAATAGGAATACCATGTGTTAAGTTACAGCATTAAATGCTAACAAAAACATGTAGCATTGCAAAATGATTCATAAATTCTTGTCTATATGATAATTATGTTGCTACTGGAAAAAGATGACAGACTAATGCCAACTTAAGAGAAAAGCTATGTCAAAGCAAAGTTTTCCTTCATTTAGGGACACAGAATAGCAAAAAATAAAAAAGAAAATGAAACCCATCTCTCTTGGTCATATGGGCATTTACAGGACTTTCATATCACAGTGGTTTTTATGTCTTTCATTCCATTGACTCAGAGATGACAATCACTCCTATGGCAGTCTCGGTAATCTTTTGCTCTCCCAGTGTTTTGAGCTCTTCACACTAAATCTTTACCTTAAATGGCAAAGTTTCCTTCTCTCTCCAGGTGGTGCTGCCAGTCATTCCCTAGACTTGAAGGCTCCCACAGTGCTTCTGGTAGTTGTTTTTTAATGTGCATGCACTCCCTTCTTTATCACTCTGAGACTATGTCTACAGAAACAGCTAATGCGGACCATTAGAAGTGGATTTGCAGAACAGAGCAGTTGGTGCCAAGGACCTAGCGACCACAGTGTAGGTAACATGGAGTGTTTTTACTTCAGAGCAGCCCTCATCTGGCTGCAAGGGTCTGAAGGCCCATGTGCAGCTGGAGTGCACTAGGTGAGCTCCCCAACACATATTCCTCTACTGTTTCAGCTGCAGTGAATCCAGTTTCAGCACCCTGAGACCACTCCATGACATGACTCCACATAAGTGTGGACAAGAAGAAGAGTTACTTTAAAAATGTACTCTTAACATAAGCTAAAATGTAAATGGCACCCAAATCTGCAAGGGAACATAGATATGTAGTGTTTACATAGAAAACTGCTACTTTTTTTTTTCTGAAAAAAATTGTATCATTTATAGAAGTATATGAATGCCTTCCCATTGACACAGTAATTCCGCAGGAGAGAGTACTGGCTTTTCAACAATACACCAAGAATTTTTTAGGGCTATTTGTTTAAACTTGGTCCAAAAAGCTATCACCAGTTAACAACAAACCTTTTATTACAAACGTAAGCTTCAAAGCTTTTCCACAAAGCCAGCTGCTATTAAAGTGTTTCCAGTAAAAGTACCTATTGATAGTCAGTATTCAGTAACTACAATATAAAATAGTTCCGGCTACTGCACTGAAAATGTCTTGGCTTCAGTATTTCACATTCAAAAGAAATTTATCACCTTGTTGTTCTTGCCAGAAAGACTAATTAATATTAAATCTTTTGAATTTCTCTGGATAAAACTGGCATCTGAGAGCCTAGTATGGTATCAGTGTGCTTTAAAATAAGTCTATAATAGAGATTAGTACCTCTTGTGTAATACTGTATGCATTGCATTTTGTTACATTTATTATACAAATTGAAATGAATAACAATATGCAGTTTAACATCCCATGAATATTTTTTTGTATTCTCCAACTGTAGTTAATATGCTAACCAACTTCACTGAAAGGCATACAGATGTGGAAAGAGTCTATCTAGGGACTTTAATTATCACCTTGTCAAATTCAAATTATTATCTTGCGAGTTCATTTCCATAAAGTATCCCCTTTGCTGTTGGATGATTTAACATGTGTCTGCTTTTTCTTATCTTATTTGTATCTATCTGGAGGCTCTAAACCTTTCAAAGTAGGCTAGCTCTTTGTCAGATCATGATGTTTACCGTAACTGATTTTGTCAAATACATTTTTGCAAACACTCAATTTTGCCAAAGATGGGTCTGT